>NC_133620.1:282125362-282200362 GCF_048593235.1 Sminthopsis crassicaudata | reverse complement strand
TCCATCAGTAAATTGGAATCAGATGTCATCATAAGCAATCCTCAGTAATCCTTTCTGATGCAAATCATATTCCCAATTTACTCCCTCAGCCCACAGACATATAAGGTCTTTCAGATTCTATCCCCAGGATATAGTAAAACACAGACACAGACACAGACACAGACATAGACACAGACAGACAGACACACACACACATATACACACACAAACCTAACTACCTGTGGTTCAAATCCCATGGGAAGAACCCAAATACACAACAAGAGGCAGAGAAGACTAAATATAGCTTTTGTTGTTGTATTTTCAGCTGTGTCTTGGCAAAGGTAGTGGGATGGATTGCCATTTCCTTTTCCATCTCATTTTATAGATGAGAAACTGAGGCAAAAAGAATTAAGTGATTTTTCAAAGGTCATGAACCCAATAAATGATGCTGGATCTGAACTCATGAACATGAGGCTTTCTGGAAGTGTTCTATCCACTTCTTTATCTAGACATGAGGAATGGAGGGAGGAAGGGTTTGGGGATTTCTTGACAAAGACACTAGAGTAGTTTGCCATTTTTTTCTCCAGCTCATTTTATAGATGAGGAATTGAGATAAACAGAATGAAGTGACTTGCTCACAGTCACACAGCTAATAGGTGTCTGAGGCTAGATTTGAACTCAAGGAGATGCTGACTCCAAGCTCAGCACTTTATCCACTGTACCACCTAACTATCTCTAGTATCACTGTGGATATTCAAAAATAACATACTTTATTCAAATATCTTTTTTAAAAACATAGAATTCCTTATTAGAATAGCTTTGATCACAAATTTAACCAGCAATAAGCCCCCTCGTATAATGTTTTTTGGACAACTTAGGCAACTTAGAAAGATCATTTGTGAGACCATCCATTCTAATGAAATCATGGATCAATAATGTATAGAAATGGTATATATGATGATATATAGGTGTATAGGAAAATGGTATAGGTGACAAGGGAAAGCTACCACAGGTTTTTTTCCCGAGGCAGTTGGGGTTAAATGACTTGCCCAGGGTCACACAGCTATGAAGTGTTAAGTGTCTGAGACCAGATTTGAACTCAGGTCCTCCAACAATCCACTGCACCACCTAACTGCCCCTTACCACAGGTTTTTGAGTGAGAAATTAACATGATTGAAAAATAGTATTTGCTAATATAAAAAGTTTACTATGAATAGCTTTAGATGGCCTGGAATAGAAAGATTACATGTGGGAAGATCAGTCAAGTGGTTCTAGCAATGGTCTAGATAATTGGTGGTGAAACTCTGAATGAGGGTGGAAGCTGTAAGAATGCCATAATGAGCCACAATACATTTTACTAGATTTTCTACCTAAATATGTTGTGAAAAATTATAATAATAAACATTGATGTAGTACCTTAAGGTTTGCAATATATTTATAATTATTATCTGTTTTAATTCTCACAACGACCCTGAGAGATAAATATTATGATCATTTCCATTGTACAAATGAGAAGACTGAAGCAACAGAAGTTAAGTGATTTATTTGGTCAAGGTTCCACAGCTAATAAGTGTCTGAAGCAAGATTTGAACTTAGGACTTTTTAAACTACAGGTGCAACATTCTCTCCACCACTCACTGTCTCTCTCTTTTTTTTTACTCTATTTATTATAAAGGTTTTTTTTTCCTTTTCTTTTTTCAATGGCATAGGGAGACAGAGAAAGAGAAAAAAGATTTTTGTTAATTGAAAATTTAAATTAAATTTTAAAAATCAGAAAGTCAGATGGGCAGAGACAAGATGGTGGAGAATAGACTCTGTCTTTATGTGATCTCCTCCAACTTTCCCTCAAATCCATAGCAGATTAAACCTATGGACTGGTTTTGCAGTGATAGAACTCACAAATATTTGGAGTATAACAAATTTCCAAGAGTTACTTTGGAAAAACTTGAAAAAAGATTTGTTTCAATTGGGTAGAGGGAGAGGCTGCCAACTTCAGAGCACAGGCCAGGGAGCCTGGGGCGAGAGGCTGGGAGCCTGGGGCAAGAGGCTGGGGTGGGGAGGCAGAACATTGCCTTGTCAGCATTCTGGGGAATCAACTGGGAGGTTCTAAGACTAATCTGTCCTGGTTGCAAGCTGGTGGTTTGGCAGATTTGCTGTGAGACACCCAGAAGCAAATATAAAAGGCAAATTGTAAGTTACTGAACCCTAAAAGAATGTGGGACCTGGCCTTGATTACACAGTATCAGAAGTCAGTCAGAAACACTGGCCCCAGGGCAAACTAAAGCTGTCACCTCTTTGCCTTAAGAGCAGATCTCAACTTTTAAAAAATGAACAAAAAATCAAAAAGAATTCTGACCATAAACAGCTTTTATGGAGAGAGAGAAGAACAGACCTCAAATCCTGAGGTTCCTAAAGGCAAATCAGCTCCAGATGAAACCCCAAAGGGTGATATGAGTTGGTCCCCATTTCACAAGTATTTCTTGGACTAATTCAAAAAGTATCTTTAAAAAAGTTAGAGGAAATATGGGGAAAGGAAATAAGATCTTTGCAAGAAGATATGGAAAAGGAAAACCAGAAATTATCTGAAGAAAACTCCTTAAAAATAGATATGATGAGGGGCAGCTAGATGAGCACCAGTCCTGAAGTCAGTAGGAGCTGAATTCAAATATGGCCTCAGATACTTAACACTGCCTAGCTGTGTGACCCTGGACCAGTCACTTAACCCCAATTGCCTCAGGAAAAAAATAGATATGATGAAATGGGAAAAGCATCTAACTCCCTACAAAATAGATTTGATGAAATGAAAAAGACATATTTCTTACAAAATAGATATGAAAAAAACCAGTTTGTTGAAAAACAGAATTTGTGAAATGAAAAAAAATGCAATGAACAAAACAACTCATTTAAAAATTTACAAAAAGAACTAAAAAAGGTAACTGAAGAAAAGAATTCACCAAAACTTAGAATTGAACAAATGAAAATGAATGACTCAATAACACATCAAGAATCAGTCAAATAAAACTAAAAAAGAAAGAAAGAAAGAAAGAAAGAAAGAAAGAAAGAAAGAAAGAAAGAAAGAAAGAAAGAAAGAAAGAAAAAGAAAGAAAGAAAGAAAGAAATGGAAAAAAATGTAAAACCTCACTGAATAAAACAACTGACTTGGAAAATAGATCTAAGAGAGATAATTTAAGGATTATTGGACTTCCTGAAAATCATGATGAATAAAGAACTTAGCCATCATATCTCAGGAAATCATCAAGGAAAATCTGCCCTGATGTCCTAGAATCAGAAGGTAAAATAACCATTAAAGAATTTACCAATTACCTCCTGAAAGAGCCCCCCAAAATGAAAGCTAATATTATAGCTAAATTTCAGGATTATCAGATCAAGGGGAAAATATTTCAAGCAGCCAGAAAGAAAAAATCCAAATATTGAAGAGGCACAATCAGGATTGTCCAGGACCTAGCAGCTTCCACCTTAAAGGATCCAAGGGCCTAGAATCTAATATTTTGAAAGGTAAAGGAACTTGGATTTCAGTCAAGAATTAACTATCCAGCTAAATTGAGCATTATCTTTCAGGGAAGAAGATGGGCATTCAATGATATAGGTGAATTCCATTTATTTCTGATGAAAAGAATAGAGCTGAACAACAACAACAACAACAACAAAAAGATCTCTAAATACAGAACTCAAGAGAAGCATAAAAAGGTAAAAAGGAAAAAAAACCCTCTTGAGAATTGTATCTCTGTTATGGATATACTAGAGAATGTGGGTATAATTTGATTTTATTGAGATCATATGAAAAAGAAACTAGAGATGGGGATCAAACTGGAAAAAGAGGAAAATGGAGCTAAAATAAGGGAAATTACACCTCACGAAGGGGCAAAAAAGACATATTATAATTGAGGGAAAGAAGGGAGGGGGATAAATGTTATTGAATCTTATTCTCAGCATATTTAGCTCAAAGAGAGAATATAAGACATATTTGGTTTCACAGAGAGATTTCTCTCACCTTATAGGGAAGTGGAAGGGGAAATGAGAAAGGAAATGAGGAGGCTAATAGAAAGGAAAACAGAAGTAGTAAGGGAAAGGTGTAAGAAAGGGGGAGGGGCTAGAAAGGGACAGACCTGTTTCAGAGAGATGGTGATCAGAAGCAAAATACTGGGGAGGAGGGAAAGGGGGAAAAAAAAGAGAAAAGCATAATGTGGAGTAAATAAGATACCAGGAAATACCGAATTAGTTGTTTTAACTGTGAATGTGAATGGGATGAACTTTCCCATAAAAAGGAAGTGGATAGCAGATGGAATTAAAATCCAGAATCCTACAATATGTTGTTTAAAAGAATCACATTTAAAGCAATGTCATACACGCAGAATAAAGGTAAAAGGCAGAATATATTATGCTTCAGGTGAAGTAAAAAAAGCAGGGGTAGCAATTCTGATCTCAGATCAAGCAAAAGCAAAAATAGATCTAATTAAAAGAGATAAAGAAGGAAACTATATCTTGCTAAAGAGTACTATAGACAATGAAGCAATATCAATACTAAACAGATATGTACCAAGTAGTATAGCACCCAAATTCCTAGAGGAAAAATTAAGAGAGCTGTAACAAGAAATAGACAGCAAAACTATACTAGTGGGGGAATCTCAACCTTGCTCTCTCAGAACTAGATAAATCAAACCACAAAATAAATAAGAAAGAAATTAAAGAGGTAAATTGAATTTTAGAAAAATTAGGTATGATAGCTCTTTGGAGAAAATTGAATGGAAACAGAAAGTAATACACTTTTTTTCTCAGCAGTTCATGGAACCTATACAAAAATTGACCATGTATTAGGGCAAAACTTCAAAATCAAATGCAGAAAGACAGAAATAGTGAATGCATTTTTTTCAGATTATGATGTAATAAAAATTACAGACAATAAGAGGCCAGGGGAAAATACACCAAAAATTAATTGGAAAAGAAATAATCTAATCCTAAAGAATTAATGGGTAAAACAACAAATAATAGATATAATGAATAATTTCATCCAAGAGAATAATGAGGCAATATACCAAATTTGTGGGATACAGCCAAAGCAGTTATTTTTATTTTATTTATTTATTATTTTATATCTCTATATGCTTACTTGCATAAAATAGAGAAAGAGAAGATCAATGAATTGGGCTTACAACTAAAAAAGCTAGAAAAAAAAACAAATTAACCCCCCCAATTAAATATCAAATTTGAAATTCTGAAAATAAAAAGGAAGAATAATAAAATTGAAAGTAAGAAAACTATTGAATTAATAAATAAAACAAAGAGCTAGTTTTATGAAAAGACAACAAAATAGATAAACCTTTAGTTAATTTATTTAGAAAAAGGAAATAAGAAAATCAAATTGTTAATCTCAAAAATGAAAAGAGAACTTTCCACCAATGAAGAGGAAATTAGAGTAATAATTAAAAATTATTTTGCCCAACTTTATGTCAATAAATTTAATCATCTAAGTGAAATGAAGGAATACCTTTAAAATACCTAGAAAAATTGCGCAGATTAACAGAAGAGAAAATAAATTGGAATTGTGAATGGATCCAACCATTTTGGAGAGCAATTTGGAACTATGTCCAAAGGGTTATCAAACTGTACATACCCTTTGATCCAGCAGTGTTTCTTATTGGGCTTATATCCTAAAGATATCTTAAAAGAGGAAAGACACCCACATGTGCAAAAATATTTGAGCATCAACTAAACTTTTTTAAAAGAAAGTGTGACATGAGAAATATGAAGGAAGAAGGAATGAACACAACTTTAATAACTAATTGAGAGAGGATGACTGTGATTTTTGTGTCTAAGTGGTTAGCAATGTGGATTAGTTGAAAAAAAGCACTAGATTACACTCATGTATTGTCAATGGTTTAATATTACCATTTTGGAAAACAATATTTACTTCTGCAAATTAAATTACAAAAATGTCAATATTTTTTGAATCAGAAATGTCACTGTTAGCAATATATTCTAAGGAGATCATTGATAAAAAGAAAGCTGCCAAAACATATAAAGAAATACTTTTTGTAGAAGCAAAGTGACAGAAACAAAACAGATGTCCATAGATTGGGAAATAGTTAAATAAATTGTGGTACATGAATGTACCACATATGTTTGTGCTAAAAGAGAGTTCTAGTGTGAATCATTACGCTGTGGTTAACAATGAATGTAATGAAACATTTCACTCATTATTAAGAAATGATGAATACTGAAAAGCATGGAAAAATAATGAATTGATGAAAAGTTAAGCAAGTGGAGCCAAAAATAATATATATGGGTTGGTAAGGGTGGGAATGGAAAGCACAATAATCACAAAACAATCGACAGTGAATGTTGCAAAATTATAAAGATCAAGTTTGGCTAAAGAGAAGAAATATGAGAATTACCTCCTCTTACTCCTTTATAGAAGAGAGAGAGTGGTAGGGGATAAACAGGGGAGGGAATGGGAAAGGGAGACATGACAAATTTTTAGTTTTCATAATGCACTGATTGACTGTCTTTCTGTCTCTTTTTTCAAATAACTTTTTATTTTTCCAAATACATGCAAAGATAGTTTTTAACATTCATCTTTACAAAACTTTGTGTTCCAAATTTTTCTTCCTCTCTCCCCACCTGTCCTCATCCCCTCCCAAGACAGCAAGCAATCCTATATAGGTTGAACATATTCAATTCTCCTAAGTTTATTTCCATATTCTTTATCCTGTACAAGAAAAATCAGATTAAAACAAACAAACAAACAAACAAAAACACCAGAAAGAAAAAAAAAAGCAAGCAAACAAACAACAATAAAAAGGTTAAAATACTCTGTTTCAATCCACATTCAGTCTCCATAATTCTCTCTCTAGATGAGCATCACTATTTTTTTATTTTATAGCTTTTTATTTACAAGATATATGCATGGGTAATTTTTCAGCTCTGTTGCAAAACCTTTTGTTCCAATTTTTCCCCTCCTTCCTCCACCCCCTTCCCCAGATGGCAGGTTGACCAATACATGTTAAATATGTTAAAGTATAAGTTAAATACAATATATGTATACATGTCCAAACAGTTGTTTTGCTGTACAAAAAGAATCAGACTTTGAAATAGTGTACAATTAGCCTGTGAAGGAAATCAAAAATGCAGGTGGACAAAAATAGAGGGATTGGGAATTCTATGTAGTGGTTCATAGTCATCTCCCAGAGTTCTTTCGCTGGGTTTACTGGTTCAATTCATTACTTCTATTAGAACTGATTTGGTTCATCTCAGTGTTGAAGATGGCCATGTCCATCAGAATTGATCATCATATAGTATTGTTGTTGAAGTATATAATGATCTCCTGGTCCTGCTCATTTCAATGTGCATGACTATTTTTTATCATAAGTATATTGTAATTGCCTTGAACTAACTCATTGCTGAAAAGTCTCTCTTTCTAAGAAAAATTCTTTGTTACATCTCACTGGGAGGGAAGAAGAGAAATTTGAAATGATATAGAAATAAATTATATCAATAAAATTTACATTAAAAAGGGGAAAAGTACTGAATTTAGAGTTAGAACTTGAGCTCCAAATCCTGCTCTGCCAGTTGCTAACTATGTGATCTTGGGTAGGTTATCTCATCTAATGTCATACAGTGATGAACATTGACTTTGGAATCAGAAAAATTTGATTTTAACATACTGATCTTGAGGTTTCAACAAGCAGTTAAAAGGAAGGAAAGCATTTATTTAGCACTAACCATATTCCAGGAACTTTGCATAGATCATACTTTTGATCCTTACAACAACTTTAGGAAATAAGTGCCATTATTATCCCCATTTTATAGTTGAGAAAACTGAAGGAGATAAAGATTAAATGAATTGTCCAGTGTCACAGAACACCATAATAAGCATCTAAGTTTGAATTCAAATATTCCTGACTCCAGTTTCAGAGCTCAATCCCAATTAAAACTCAGGAGAGAGATGTGGAACTGAAGACATCAGTCTTCATCAGTCAGACATCAGAAAACATCAGTCAGAAGACATCTGACTTCAGATAATAACCAAAGCTTTGTGAGTAGATGGAATCTCATTCATTGATTCATTCAATAAGCACTTTAGTAAACACCTATGTTGTGTCAAGTGCTACAGATAAAAAGACAAAACACATCAGTCCCTGATTTCAAGGAGCTTTCATTCTATTGGTAGAAACTATGTTCAGTGATTAGGAAAAACACAAATAAATAAAAATAATTTCTAGCAGCAGGACTAGTGTACAAGTGGTAATTGGGCAGAGTCTTGAAAGGAGACAGTATATTTCAAACTAATAAAAAGGAACTGTCCATTTGGATCTAATTGAAACTCTTTAACTGTCTTTGTTTTGCCAGTATCCAGTACCCATACTAGACTCTTAATTAATACTTGTTGATTGATTTGGTGGATGTAGATAGGAGGTAGAATGCCATATATTGGGAATAGCTATTAGATCAGTTGTGCCTTAGAAAAACTAGATAAGGCAATAATGTTCAATGAGAAAAGATAGCCTACAGACACATTATAACAATCTATAAATGTACTTTATTCTGAAGAAAATAAGGAGCCTCTGAAGTTTCTTGAGCAAAGGCATGGTCATTCTTGTGTTTGACATTTCTCAGCATCTGAATTAAGGATCTATTGGAGAAGGAAAAGGGATAACTGGAAAAATTAAAAGTACAGATTAGAATTAAGGAACTACTATTGAAACCAAAGGGATATAACATTTCTCTAATTCTCTTTTCCTAAAGAGTCCCTCTCTTTTCTAGATCCAGATGCTCAGTCAGATTGAATTCAGCCCTTGGGGATCTGGCCTCTCATAAGGGACTAAACTCCCTTTCCCCACATTTTTTGGCTTGTTAAAACTCTATCCTAGAGGACAAACGATTCAAAATGTAAGTATGAAGCTCATGTCTAAGTCTCCCTAAAAAAAGGAGTAAAAAAGATACTACATGAACAATATGAATCAGATAGAGGACTGGTATTTATCTCTTACAAAGGAAGGCATGTAAATGGCACACTAGATAGAGCTCTGGACTAGGAATCAGGCCCAAACTCCAATTCAAATTAGCTTGTAGCTGTGTGACCTGTCCTCTGTTTCTCAGTTTCCTCAACCATAAAATGGATACTATAATATTTCTCAGGGTTGTGAAAATTGAGTGTGTTTATTTGTTAAGTACTTAGCATAGCCTGGAATAAAGTAGATACTACATAAATGCTAGATATTATTATTATAATTTAAAATGTTAAAACACAAAAGACTTGTACAAGTTTGGAGTGACAGAAAGACTTAAAACAGGATTCAGTAACTTAATTTATAACTACTACTACTCTCCTGAAAAGTGGACAATTAAACTTTATCATACCATAAAAATTTGTGGTAGAAATGGTTGCAATTATCTTCAGTTCTGCACTGTCCAACCAACTCCTGGTTGGTGATCAGCTTCAATAGAAAAAAAAATACAAAAATTCCCCTTATTGCCAAGCAACTGATTGCTTGGTCCTGATTGACTCAGATTGAATATAAATAGCAGTCATTTCTGTTTTGACCAGAAATTCTGAGGGTCTTTCCCTTCCAGATTCATTTGTTCATTTATTTAAAATTTTTTGGACAAAGTTTGCCTCAATAACAACCTAGTCTTAATCATTGAGGGGTGTAGCCTCAGTCAAACTAAGATCTGTAGAAGATTTTGGCTTAAAAAGCCAAAATCTCCCATTTCTTCTAGGGCCATCTCCAGTCCTCCTGATCTATATCTTGCTACTGGACCCAGATGGTACACAGCCCTCCATCACTCAAATCCACTTCACTTGCATGTCATGGCATCACCTCCTTGATGTCATGGTTCTCTTTGAGGATGAAGGACAAACAATAACCACATGACTGGAAGCAGCCAAGTAGCTTTTATTCCTTCAATGAGAACTGAATTACCCTGCCACTAGGATACCCACAAATTTCCAGGGGAGCTCTGGGCATATGTTTTGATCTGTTTGAATAAAGTGTGTTGCTTTTTAATAGAGAGGACAATTCAATTCCCTATGTAACTGTACACATAGAAAGTATAATCACTATTAATTGTTTCCTAGGACAACGGGAAGTATTTTAGGGAGACGGAGTGGAAAGTGTGTTAGGAGAAGGAGCCAGGATCCAGAGGAGAGAAGACTTAGACTGTGATACTTTTTTTCCTTTCCTCCTATCTTTCTTCTCCTGAGTTACCAGTGAGACATTAGGCAAATCACTTCTTTGTCACAAGAGGCTGACATCTGATGCTATTCCCCTTGTAGAGGAGGATGAGGAATTTATTTCTGATGATGGGGAATTGAAGTGCCTTTGGATTCTATGTAGATACTTTGTAGCTAGATATATCTGTCTTATTCTGTGGTTGGAAGCCTTTAAATTGTCTGCATGACTAGAACTGATGGGGCTTTTTAATTTATTATTGGAGATTTATTATGTTTGATTTTAAAAAATTATTTTAAACTTAAATACAAAAATACAAAAAAACACATTCCCATGGGCACAGTACCAATAAAAAAGGATTGAATATAAAATCATAAATTTCCACTTCACACTGTTTACTTAATAAAAACCCATTAACTATGTAACAAAGGCTATGCATGGTCTCCTGATGTTACCTCGTTTTTTGTTTTTGATTACGTTGATGGAGTCTAGGTGCAGAAAATGCTAGAAGGGAAAAGGTGTTGGGCTCTTCCTTAGAAAGCTCTTTGAGGGCAAGAAATATCTTTTGCCATTTTTTGTATCCCCAGTGCATATCATATAGGAGGTGCTTAATAAATGTTTCATTCCCACACTTCCTCCTCTAATGTGGCCTTGTGGAAATACCCTAGATAGGAGCAGCGAGGTGGCGCGGTGGATAGAGCACCAGACCTGAGTTCAAATCCAGCCTCAGACACTTAACACTTCCTAGCTGTGTGACCCTGGGCAAGTCACTTAACCCCGATTGCCTCAGCCAGAAAAAAGAAAGAAAAGAAAGAAAATACCCTCTATCCTTTGATCCAGCATTTATCGTTTTGGTTTAAATAGAGGACTTTAAAGGACTCATTTTCCTCAGCTGTAAAATGAGAATCAGAGTCACTAAGGTTCCTTTCAGCTTTGACATCCTATATTGTAGGAGTTGATAGAACTAAGCATCATGAACCAGACATGCCAGAGAGAGTGCTGCAAGTTTGGCTTTCTCTGAGTTAACATAAGTAGCTTGTTGCAAAGAAATCCTGACTTTTCTCTTCCATTTTAGCACTTTCTACTGGATAAGAATAGGTAATCTTACATTGGGACAACACTTTGCCCTATTCTAGCCAAAGAAATTAGACTTTCTTTTTACAATCTTCAACCACACGAGGGCAGCAATGACGTGTGTAAAAGGTAAGTAAATGCAAGCAAGGATTTTGGGCTCCTGAACTGAGCTGGCTGGGGGGCTTAACTGTAAAGTTTATTTATTTAAACTTTTTTTTATTAACTATAAAGTTATAGACTAGGATTTACAGTTGGTAGCTGGTTGTTGTTCAGTAATTTCAGCCGTGTATGACTCTTCATGGCCCCATTGGGGATTTTCTTGGCAAAGATCCTGGAATGGTTTGTCATTACTGTCTCCACTTCATTTTACAGATGATGAAACTGAGGCGAACAGGATGAGGTGACTTGCCCATGAAATGTCTGAGGCCAGATTAAACTCAAGAAGAACTGAGGGAACTGAGTGTGGATCACAACATAACATTATCACTCTTGTTGTTATTCACTTGCATTTTGCTTCCTTACTCATCTTCCTTCCTTTTTGATCTGATATTTCTTATGCAACAAGATGATTGTACAAATATATTTACATATATTGGATTTAACATATATTTTAACACGTATAACATATATTGGATTTACTTGCCATCTAGAGGAAGAGGTGGGAGAATGAGGGGGAAATTTGGAACACAAGGTTATGGAAGGATCAGTGTTGAAAAATTATCCATGTATATGTTTTGAAAATAAGGAAGCTTTAATAACAATAATAAAAAAAAAGTTGCACACATACACACACACACAAAAAAAAACTTAGGAAGATGAGTCTTCTTTACTTCAGTCCTGGTGCTCTAACCATTATGATACTTAGCTGCCTTTAGGAGAACTTAAAGCTTAAAACTAGAGATCATCTTGTCCAATATTCTTATTTTACAGATAGGGAAACTGAGAACCACAGAGGGGATGGACTTGCCTAAAGTCACACAAACCTCTTTGTCTTTCTCTTTTTCTCCCTGCTTCAGTTTCCTCATCTGTGAAATGGGGATAATAATAATACCTACCTCCAAGAGTTGTTGTCATGATAAAATGAGATAATATCTGTAAAGTGTTTTTGCAAATCTTAAAAGTGCTTTATAAGTTCTATCATCATCATTTACCACCTCTTCTTCCATCTCAAAATTTTGGTATTTTTGAGTGTAACAAATAACTGAAGAAAGATGTATATGGAAGATCACTGTTTTCTGATACATCCAAATTTAACTAGGAAGTGGGAAATAGAGGATTTTTATTTTTATGATGCCACATGCAAGAGGGGCAGCCTAAGGCCAGATGTACATTTATCTATGAAATAATTATTGGGTAAAGACTGAGATATTTCAGCCTGTTTTGGGGGGTAAAAGTCAAAATACAAGGGTTAGTTTACACTCATGGGATAAATGCCAATTCTGGCAAGTGTTTGAAGACTGGTCTTGGACTGTTCATTCAAAGGAGAGATCAAACGCCACATAAAAGTGCGTATGGGTTATTTGTTTTTACCCATCTTCTATTCAACAGGTGAAATGTTAACTCAGACTCCATAGGGGAAGGGGAATAAAGCTCCTACAGACAAAGTTCCGGACAAGGGGATTGTTGTTATTGTTGAGTTGTTGTTTTTTGTCATATTCAGGTCTTTCTGACCCCATTTGGGGTTTTCTTGGCAAAAATTCTGGAGTGATTTGCCATTTCCTTCTCCAGATCATTTTACAAGTGAGGAAATTGAGACAAACAGGGTTAAGTGACCTGATCAGGGTTTCACAGATAGTTTAAGTATCTGAGGCTGCATTTGAACTCAGTAAGATAAGTCTTCCTGACAACTGTCCTGGCTCTTTATCCACTGTGTAACCTAGAATTCTCTGCCTCCTTTCCTTCTTTCTTGAACATAAAGTTTAAAGAAGAAGACCAAAAAGGATGTAAGATTTCTGCAAAATATACCCATTAGTACATACTAATAACTCTGAGAAGGGTTGTACAGACTGCTAATGGGGAAATGCCTGAGCAGGTTTGTCCAGGGTCTGATGTTAGAGGTTCCTCACCATAGAAAGCCTTCAGGGACATGCCTGATTTTGGGTCATAGAGATGCACCAGGAACCAGAGATTATGACCTCTCCAGCTCCAAGGTTTGCTCAGTGTGTCCCAGGAACACTGGCTGCAGGCAAAAACGTGATGGTCTTTTCCAAAGGTCTGTGACATCAACCAGTGCCTATTTGGAGAAGATCAGCACAAAGCAAAATTTAATGAATTGTAACATCAGTCACTCTCTGTATCTATCCTGACACCATAGGTCAGACAAAAAGGAGGGTTGTTGAGTGGTGGCAAACTTTGGAGTTCTTACTGCAGTGATGATATCTCTAATCCACTCTCTTTATAGAGAGGAAGAATAGACAAAAATTGTATAACCTCAGGCCCTTAGGGACATGAATGCCCATCCAGATTATACTCAGGGTTATTGTCCTATTAATGAGTAAATCAAGATCTTTCTTTAGCCTTAAACCTGATATCCCAGAGCTGGATTTGGCAGAGGCTTCTGAAGCCTGCCTTTTTATCCATTTTATTTTATTTTTCAGTTTTTAAGCATTTATTCTCTCTTCCATTTCCTAACCTCATAAGGTGGGGGGGGGAAGCACCCTGTAACAAATATCTAATCAAAAAAAACAAATTCCCACATTGTCCACATCTGAAGATGTATATTTCATTCTCTATCTTGATTCTATCACTTTTCTATCAGGAAAGGAGAGAGAGAAGAAAAAGAGGAAAAAATAATGAAAGAGAGAGAATAGAAGAAAGAGAGAGAAGAGAGAAGAAAAAGAAGACAAGAGAGAAAGATAAAAAAGAGAAAGAAAGAGGGAGAGGAAGGAATAAGGAAGGAAAAAAGAGGGAGGAAGGAGAGAGGGAGAGAAACAGAGAGAAAAAGAGAATGTATGTGTGTGTGTGTATCAAAGAGTGAGAAAAAGAGACAGAGAGACATGCACAGAGAGAATATCATACTTTAATGATGTATGTCTGTCATCTGAATCATGAATCTGAATGGTCTTTTCATTAATCAAGTTTTTGTATTCACAATGTTGTTATTGTTATTGTATAAATCATTCTCTTGGTTCTATTATTTACTTTCACTTTTCATAAAGTCCATACAAATCCTCCCAGTTTCTCTGAACTAATCTATTTTCTTATGATATAATAGTGTTCCAATGTGTTTATGTTGTTCAGGCATTTTATTCATGTCTTATTCTTTGTGACTTTCCTTTGGGAATTTTTTGGCAAAGATCTTGGGGTCATTTTCTTCAGCTCATTTTATAGATGAGTAAGGTGGAGTAACTTAGTTAAGTGACACAACTAGTACATGTCTGAATCTGGATTTGAATTTAGAAAAAGTAGTCTTCCTTTCTCCAGTCTTGGTGCACTATTCCACTATACTCTGTACCTGGCAATTTGTTCAGCCACTCCCCAGCTGATGATCATCTCTTTAGTTTCCAGTCCTTTGTCACCCACAAAAAGAACTGCTATGAATATTTTTATAGTTTATAAGTCCTTTTCCTCTTCCTTTGATCTTTTGGAACATAGGCTTAACAGTGGTATCTTTAAGTCAAAGAGTATCACAATTTAGTAACTTTTTGGGCATAGTTCCAAATTTCTTTCCAGAATGGCTGGACCAATTCTCCAAAAGTACAGCAAAATGCCTGTTTTCCTGCAGCTCTGCCAACATTTGTCATTTTCCTTTTTGGTAATTTTTGCCAAGCTAATGGGTGTGAACCTCAGAATTGCTTTCATTTACACTTTTCTATTAGTGATTTGGAGATTTTTTATATGATTGTTAGTACCTTGGATGTCTTCCTTTGAGAACTTCCTGTTCATCAATTGGTGAATCAATTGTCTAGTCTGAAGGACTTCTAAAGACCCATTTAATCTTGCCAGCCTGTATCACTTGAACACTTATAAAAATAGTTTTAAGTATAGAATTTGGTTAGGCCTGAGGGATCTACATATACACCTTATATACAAAGAACAAGTACCAAAAGACTTAACCTTAGTCTTGAAGAACCACACTCTGGTGGTGACTTCCTAGAGCTTCCAGTTTGAAGAGGCTGCCCCCAGGGATCCCTCAGTCTGAGGAAACAGATCATTGCTACCTTTTGGAAGCTCCCAGTTTGATGGGTAAAAAGGCCCACCTCTATATGCATGCAAAGGAAGAGATAATTCATGTAAAACAAGCAACACAACCACAAATACAAGTGAATAAAACAAACACTTCATCGATATATGCTATAGGGAGTTAGAGAGGAAGAGTTAGAACAGTTAGTTAACCAAGACAGCCTCTTAGTTTACCAGATTGAGTTGCCAAATTATTAAGGTTCCTGGACTTAAGTAATCCTGGTCTGGATTTATTGCATCCCCTGAGGCTATGCCCCCTTTTCCAAAGATGAGAGCCTTAGTGCTATAAAGGACCCTAGATGTCATCTAGTTTACCTGCCTCATAAGAACAAGAGGGAGAGAGGAGACAGAGAGGAAGAGACATACAGAGACAGACAAACAGAGAGACAGAGACATACAGAGACAGACAAACAGAGAGACAGAGACATACAGAGACAGACGGACAGACAGACAGAGAGACACACACAGAGACAGAGGGAGAGAAAGAAAGAGGCAGAGACAGAGTAGATACAATGAGAGAGAAGAGAAGAGAAGAGAAGAGAAGAGAAGAGAAGAGAAGAGAAGAGAAGAGAAGAGAAGAGAAGAGAAGAGAAGAGAAGAGAAGAGATTCACAATAGAAAGATACAGACAGACAGAGAGAAACAGAGACAGAGACAGAGATAGTTGTATGACCAATCGGTTGCACCTAAATCTTTGGGAGTCCTTTTTGGAGTTTTCTTAACAAAGATGCTGTCGTGGTTTGCCATTTCCTTCATCAGCTTAATATTACAAGTAAGGAAATTGAGGCAAATAGGGTTACGTGATTTGCAGCCCTATTTGCCCAGGGTCACACAATTAGTGTCTGAGACTATATTTGAACCTAGATCTTTAATTGATTCTAGGCCTATCCATTGTGCCAGCCAGAGATTAAATCTCTGTCTCTCTTCATTCTTCCCTTCCTTTCCCTTCTTTTACCTTCCCTTCCCTTCCTTTTGCCTTCTCTTCTCTTCTCTTCTCCTCTTCTCTTACTTTCTCTTCCCCCATCTCTCTCTCTCTCTTTCTCTCTCTCTCTCTCTCTCTCTCTCTCTCTCTCTCTCTCTCTCTCTCTCTCTCTCTCTCTCTCTCTCTCTCTCCCCCTTCTCCTCTCCTGTCTTTCTCTTCTTTCTCCCTCTTGTATCTCTCTTTTTTCTTTCTCTCTTTGTCTCTCTCCCCTCATAGTCTTTTGTTTATATCAGTTATATGAATCAATATTAGCCATATTCAAAATTAAAACATCTTGGTATTATTATGAAAATATATACTTTAACCTTTTAGATCCCTTGAAATTTTTCAGGGACCCCCACCCTTTCAGAACTGGTGATTTGAGTCATATACAAGAGCCCTTTCTACTGCATTCTAGAAATATAGCTAACCTTTCCTGAAACACTACCAGTGACAGGGAACTCACAACTTATCAACACAACCCAATCTATTGTGGAATCATTATTGGGCCCCAAACATTTTCCTAGTTTTCCTACTGACTTATCTGTAATGCTAAGGGATTCACTTTTCTTTAGCCTGGAGCTGCTCGGGTGAGGGGAGGTGGAGGGAAAGGAGGGGGGCCAGGTGAGGCTTACATAAGAAGGCTCAGAGCCTTCCTGATAGGATCCGGGAATTCTTCCTTCTTAAAGGAGATTTTGCTCTAAAATAGCCCCATTGTGCTCCTAGGTGGCGCCAGGGAGGTGGGGAGGAGGGAGTGGGAGGAGGTGGGCAGGAGGGAGAGGGAGGAGGTGGCAGGGAAAGGGGGAAGGGGAGGTGGGAGAAAGGAAAGCCCGATGTAGGCCCAGGGTGTAAATAGGTGTGTACTAGCTCAGAACTGTCTTGTTAGATCAACAGGGGCTGGTGGGCTGGCACCCAGGACCTGGCACTCTGCCCATGGGCCTTGGCATTTCCCACGCTCCAGGATTATGAATTGGCCAGATTTCTGCTGCAGAGCCCAGTTATTCCTGAGCCCTGGGGTGGAAAGCAGAGGGTTGGTGAAGGGTGGCCCCTGGCTAGCCCCGTGGACAAGCAGAGCATTTGTTCATCTGGAGGTAAGGGGCAGAGAGTCCATTAGGAGGTCTTGGCTTCCAGGGCATCTTCCTCATCCCCACTGCCAATACCCAAATGGAAAATAAAAACACTATTACAAGGAATGGGCTGGGGAATGAGATGACCCACCTCCAAAAAGACACACACTGGTATATATCCACTAATAGCTGCCAAACTTGGGGATTTTTATTTTCTGTTTTTTTAACTCTAGAATTAAATGGGACCTTAGAAGCCATCTTGTCCAATCCCTCATTTAACAGCTGGGGAGACTGAGACACAGAGAAGTTAATTAATGTGTTCAAGGTGACAGAAGAAGTAAGAATTCAAGTCCTCTGATCTTATCTTCTCCACCACAACTCCCTCTGGAAATATAAACACAGAGATTAACATAGATATACCTATAAAGGAATATCTATACATAGAGACACAAATGTCTATTGTCTGAGATTGAATTTGAACTCAGGTCCTCCGGACTTCAGAGCCAGTGCTCCAACCACTATGCCATTTATCTGTCCCCTAGTTTCTTCATCCTTAAATCAAGGGGGCTGGTCTAGATATTCTCTAATGTCCCTTCCAGCTGTACATTTATGATTCTGAGACTTTTCTGATGTAACTTCCCTCCCTCTCAGCTAACAAGTTAGGAGCTTGAAGGGAAAAATAACCCTATTTGAACACATGTGTAGAGAGATGGCTCCTGTCCAAGGTTGTCACAGCTGCTGCCAGTGGCAGAGTGGAGAAACTGCCTTGGGAGGGAGGTGGGAGGGTGGAGAGAAGGGAGGCGTGAGCTGGGAGGCTGTGCCAGCCTGCTGGAGAAGAGCCAGGACCAGTGGTTTAGGTGATAATCCTGGGCATTGTGCTAGGAGGCAGCATGGCTGGGTCCCTAGTGGAAGAAACAAAGGGCTATGCATCAGAACTCGGGGTAGGGATCCTGAGGGCCATGAGCTGAAGTACAGAAGCAAATACAGAAGGGAGAAAAGGAAATTCTGAAGTCTCCAGGGCCCCAGACTGCTGGGAAGCAGCTGCCCCCGGAGATCATGGATTAGGTGCTAAGTAGACAGTGTCTGAGATTCCTGAAATCAACTGGACCCAAAAAGGGGGAAAGCTTATTGCAATGGAGTTCCCAAGCTACTTGATATGTCATCCCAGCCATCGCCTCTGCCTCCAGATGAGACTGTACCCAAAGCCTCCCAGGTGGATGGGTACAGTAATAATAATAATATTGATATAATGTTTTATGGTAACAAAGTGTTTTGTACGTACGTATTATTTAATTTGGTTCCCACAACAATCACTTGTGGAAGGCAGAGTAGGTATTATTAACCTCATATCACAGATAAATAAACCAAGATGCAAAGAGGTCCAAATAACTTGCCCAGGGACAAATACCTGGTATGTGGAAGAACAAGGACTAGAATGTAGGCCTTTTGACTCCAAGTCAACAAGCATTTATTCCAAACTTAATGCGTGTCAGGATGAGGATACAAAAAAAAAGCAGGGACAGAAAAAGAAGAGAGATAAAGGGAGAGAAGGGGGGAAGAGAGAGAGAAGGAGGGAGAAGAGGAGAAAGATAGGACAGAGAGAGGAAAAGAGGGGAAAGGGAGAAAAAATAGAGGAAAAGAGAAAGGAAGAAAAAGAGGTAAGGGAGGAGAAAATGAGAGAGGAGAGAAAAAGTGAAAACAGGAGGAAGGAGAAAAGGAGAGAGAGGAAAAGAAAAAAAGGGAGGAAGAAAAAGAGAGAAAAATAAATGGAGGTAGAAAAGAAGAGGGAAGAGAAAAAGAAATATTGGGGAAAAGGAGCAGGAATGTGGAAGAAAAAAAGAGAGACTGGGTGGAAATAGGGTTGAGGTAGAGAGAAGGATAAGAGAGACAGACAGAGATGAGTGCAGAGACAAACTCAGAGACAGGAAGCTTTCTGTATTAATACTCTCTATATACACAGTGCCTTAGACGTAGATGTCACCCTTCAGAGTAGTAAGTTCAAATAAAAACAACTTTTAAAGTTATATTAATATCTCTTGTTTTTGCAGTCATTTCCTTATGCGTCATCCCCTCTGTGGAACCTTTCCTTGCAACAAAGAAAAATAATTAATAAAAGGCAATCAATGCAGCAACACAGTCTGATGGCATATACAACATACTGTACCTCATATGCTCTTTGGGACTGAGATTGGTCAATGAATGCAATTTAATTCATAGAACACTAGCAAATGAGAAGCCCTTAGCACACTACCCTACAGAGCAGTCATTTAATAAATGCTGGTTCTCTTACCATTAAGCATTTCCTATAATTAAGTCATTTGTGTTTGAAGATTGGGAATACAAAAATGAAAAGCACCATGATAGCTACCTTAAGAAGCTTACTATCAATCGGGGTGGAGGGGAAGACACATTTATAAAAATAAGTCTGGTAAAGTTAGAATGTGATAAAGAAAAGGAGAGGTCTAGATGAAGTTCTATGGGGAATAGGAAGAGAAAAATTTGGAGGGGAAAGAAGGGGATCAGGTTTCAAAGAGGAGGTGGTACTGGATTTCAAAGAAAGAAATCATTAATGATGAGATGTGGTGTGGGGGTGGGGGGAAAGTGGCAGTCTGCACAAATTTTTGGATTCAGAAAGATTCAAAATTATGAATTTAAATTGCTTCCTTTAGGTAGTAAGGAGTCTCACTGAGGATGGTCATAGAGCAAAGGGAATGGATTGGAGAAACTCATAGATTATAAAAAAGGAAGGGATATTAGAAGTTATCTACTCTTATGTCCTGCTTTTAAAAAGGATGGAACTCAAGGCAGAGAGATTAAGTGATGTTCTAATAGCTGTATAGACAGGAAGTAATAGAACTGCTGGTTTCAAACCCAGCACTCATTACACTGCACCCTAACTAAGGGAAAGTCTAAAGAAGAAGAAACTATTTAGGAGGTCATTACAGTAGTCCATGTGCAAAGTTAATGAGGATCTGAAGTAGAGAGGTAGCCTTGAGTGGAGAGAAGGGAATAGACACCATGAAGGTAGAATCCACAGGATGGTATAAGGGAGAGACAAGATGAAATTTCCAGCCTGGGAAATTGGGGGATCTGATCCCATCTTGTAATGGTGCTGCCAGCAGAAGGAGGGAAGTTGGTATAAGTAAACTCAGTTTTAAGTGACAACAGAATATCCAACAGGCAATATGGAAACACAAGATTGGAATTCCATGGAGAGATTGGGTCTAGATATATAGATTTGAGAGTCATCTCCATAGACCACTGAGTCTGGAGATTTTTACTCAGAACCACCTATTCTTAGCCGTCTATTCTCTCTGGACCAAATAAGCCCAACTCTAAATGTCATTGTCCTAGAAACAAAAGACTTACAGAATTGAATTGCCAAGTAATGTGCTATTTATCACTGGGGCTAGCAGTGATCTGTTGGGCTACATAGAAGGGATCCCTATCAAGGTGTACTTTATCATTTGCTACTTGCAGTATAAGGAGAAAACTGAGAGTTACATAGTTCATAGTACCAGCAGCAAGGATAAAGTCAGCAGTCAGATAGGGAACTCCCAGATGAGAAAACTTCTACCAATGGAGGGGCAGTACTTTCTCTGCAAACATATACTCTTGAGTGTTCTCTAGAGCACTGAGAGCTTAAGCAATGTGTCCAGGGTCACATAGCTAGTGTGTATCAGAAACAATACTGAAATCCAAGACTTCTTGGCTCAGAGGCCAGCTCTAGCTACTGTTCTATACTGCTTCTCATAATGATTAGTAATAATTGTGATAATTTTTTATTACTAAAGAACTGGCGTAATGGATAGAGTTGATTTTTTTGAAAAATGACAATCGGTGTCTCTGATATCTACTGGTTTCATGACCATGGGCAAGTTATTTACCTTTTAGCATCCCAGACAATGATCTAGGATTGTTAGTTGTAGAAAAATTCCCTCTCTATATTGGTGAGAATCTCTATACAAGGTATTCTATAAACCTATGAAATCATAAATCTGTAAGAAAAATATCACTGACATTTTTATGAAGGTTGAAAGTTTGAAAAGCATTTTAAATACTTGATCTGATTTGAGCCTCATAATAACCCTTATTGTATATTACCACCACTTCACATATAAACTAAGACTTAGAGAGAGAGGGATCTGAGAAGAGGCATTTCTGAACTCTAAGAAGATCAGGAATGGCCTTATATTGAATGACCTTTTATTTTTCTCCCCTAGGAGAAGCAGGATAAGATCTGAGAACAATAGGATTCATGTCCTGCCATAAACTTAAGGAAAATATCAAGCATTTGACCCTGCTCTGTAGGACCTTTCTCAGGGTTAGAATGGTCCGAATCCTTGAACATTCCATCTCCAAAGATAAGCCTGGGAGGAAGGTGTGAAAACAGTTTTGAAAGGATTTATGGATTTCTCAACCTGAAAACAGATCTTGTTTTAGTCTTACTTTGCTCCCCATCATTGAATGAATGGCAGTCTAGGGAGCCCAATTATGCCTCTGACCTCAGAAAGTCTTATTAATTTAGGACTTCAAAGGTTTCTGGTTATTTGAAGCCTCAAATTGTGGGTTTGGAAATTAGAAAAAATTTAGAAAGTATCTTTAGTAGTCATTTCAGGGGTAGGGAATTATGAGTATAGAATGTTGTATACATAGTCAAATACATGAAATTGGTTAATTTTATTGAATTGTTCCCTTTTCCCCTTACTTTGTTTCATCTTTTTTCCTTGATAAGATTGGAAAGGAAGAATACATGCCCAAATCAATGTATTACAAAAATAAAGACTAGAAACTAAATAGAGCAAAATTTTCAAAGAAAATAGTTTGAGAAGAAAACCCTTATGACCAAACATAAAATTCCCTTAGTTTGAGTCTTCCAAGTTAAGACTTTGAATCCTCTTAGCAGAAGGTAAGCTTCTTGAGGGCAAGGATTGTTTATTGTTTTGTTTTTATATTCCAATTACTTGGCATATTTCCATGCATAATTTATCTATTTTTTGTACAAGACTTGTGATTTTAACATTGTAGGGAATTTCCAATACAGAAACTCTCTACAAAGCAGATAGCTACTTTCTTTGCAATTCATAGGTTTAAAAAGTTGTTTAGGAGCACTGATAGCTTACTAACTGTCACTTAGCCATTATGCCAGAGGCAGATATGGAGCCAAAGTCTTCTCAAACCAGTTGTCTATCTACTATATAGACCATTTCTCATCTAAAGTCATAGAGGAAATAAGTAATAGAGCCAGGATTCAAACATGGGCCAATGCTCCTTTCACTACAACATGTGGCAGAGGCTTGACATTTCCTTAACCTATCTAGGTGGTTAGCATTCCTCTGAAGAGAGGGGGAAATATCTCTTTGGCTCTTTCCTTAAGTAGATATCTGTTGACTCATATATTCTGCTTTTGACCTTTTCCATTGTCCCCATAACTAATCATTCCTCAGCCTGAACTCTGCTTTGTCCCTGTAGTTACTACCCATGAGTGATGTGCTGCCAAGGGAGGAATCAAGCTTTGTTTTAGGTCTTGCTGATCCCAGTTATCTTCCTAGAGATTCCCCCTTTTTCTAGGAGTGGTTTGGCTTTGGACTTTGGTGGTTGGACTTTCTCTTCCATTTTTTTTCTTGCTCTTGGAAAACCTGCCTCAAGGCATCAAGACTCAAGGCCTTTCTTGGTGCTGATCCAGCTTAGCTTCCAGGGTTCAAAGAGTTCCCTACACAAAAACATCAATTATATTTCTTCTTGTTCTGCTGCTGCTATAATTACTAAATACTCAAATCCAACATTTACTTCCTATTTACCTTTACTCCTCTCCATTCATTCCATACCATAAAAATGCATACTTCAGTGTTTATTGATCTTGAGGGGTTGAATTAGCCTATAGTGTAGATAGCAAAATCGCCATGCAAATGATGGAGTGCCACAGGAATTAAATAAAATGTAATTAGGAAATGTTTAACAAAATAAATAAAAATACAATACAACATGGATAATACTAATTTGTTGTTTTCTAAGTCAATAAACAACTTGCATCCCTTTCTATTTGAATTTGACACCACTGGTTTACATTCCTTGGAATAAGCTTCAGGTTGTCCTTCTAGTTTTTAACAATCTTGTGAGAACTTTGGGGCCTGTTTCCAGTCATATGGCATCCCATTGCTAAAAAGGCTTAGAATTAGTCAGTTAATTATTCACCTACCTTCTGATAGAGGCATTAGGGTGCCATGTCAGCTAATCAAGAAGAGCAAGTTTCTTGTTCTTTCAGTTGCCTTTAAGTGGCAAATGGTACACTCTGTCTCTAGATTCACATTAAAGGGATGAGGAGAAGAGTGACTCTTTCCCTCAGTACTGTTCCCCCTGAATCTTTGCACTTGACTAAGCAAACACACCTAGCTCTTGTTGGTCTTTGCTTTGTATTTTTTTCCTCGATGGGTGAATGAACATCAGATGTGGAGCTGGATGGCAGCAGAGGAAGTTATTTTGTGAAAAAGTGGGCAACCATTGATGAGATGACTGGCCCAGGTCACCCACTTCACCAGCAGATATGGGTCAACCTCTAAGCAGATTGAAATTATAGTTAAAATTACTGAATACTATTCTGTTATTGCGCACTTATGAATATTTTATGATGAATAGTTACTGTGTGGTAGGAATAAATTGCCTGCCATATTCCTGATTTATATCTTGTACTGAATACCTATTTTACTCTCCCTATTTTGAAGAAACCTTAGATGACATAAGCAAGAAGTAAAATGTGCCAGAATTAGGATTTAATGAACAAAAGTATGTGAGAAAAGGGAGTCTGACCCCTTTTATTAGATGAAAGGCTCCCTAGGAAAGAATCTGATCCAAACCACACATCTGAATATAGAACCCAAAGAGATACAACACTCCATCTTCTCTGGACCCAGCTGTGGATTGCCAAGGTTAGATTTACAAGGGAAAAGACCATATACAAATTCAGAAATAGTACACGAGGATAAGGTAATTAGAAGTTTCAACAAGTCCCAAACAAGCAAACCCTCAAATTTCCTAAGCATTTTTGACCTTGCTAGTTTTCCAGATCTAGTTTGGCTGGTTGCTCACTTTAGCCCAAGATCCCCACTCCATCACTGTCCTATCTCTACTAGACCCCCCAAAATGGCTCCTAAACTCCAGAAGACCCCTGAGACTGGTCTATTTGAGTTCTCAGTATGGAACTCATTGATCTATTATGCAATCTCAGCTAATCAGGAAGCCTTCTGATTACATGGCCAGACTGTATGTGTTACATCTACATTCCTGCGTCATCACTGACTAATTTATCCTCATTTCCCCTTCCCCTATTATCCCCTAAGCAAAAAAAAAAAAAAAAAAAAAATTCAAACAGCCAAAAAACAAGGAAAGACAAAACCAGTAAAGACTGGGCTTCTCTCACTTTCAAAATAGAACATGATACCTCTTATACAAACCACAAAGTCAATTAGGCATCCAGCCCTCTTTACTCCCCATTTTCCCAAAGAAAGCAACTGAAAGTCTAGAACCCAAATGATTCTATTTTGCAAGCTCTATCCCTCCCTCTATAGCCCTAGTCACATCCTTCCTTGCCTTCATCAAGGTCAGATGGGATGAGAGATGGAGCATCTTTCTAGGATATGACCCCAGAATAAAACAAGACAGGTTATCTTGTCAATCTCCCTCAACTTACAGATGAGGAAATTGAAGTCCAGAGAGTTTAAATGACTTCCCTAAATGATCCTTCACCTGACCTTAAACCTAGGAAGTCTTCTCTATTGGGGAAAGGAAGAAGAGGGTTATTTATTGCCTCCAAAAAGTTGGAGAGACCATGTTTTAGTTTCTCCTCATTCTTCAACCCAGAGGAAAGAAAGCTGATCAGGAGGTAGTCCCATCAGTCTCTGCAACCTTTCCCTCCTGGGCCTGCACTAAACTAAGTCTAATGGTTTCAGAAACTAAGAACCCTCCAGAGCTTGTTCTTGAATGACTCTTTCTTCTACCTTCTTCCTAAAGATCCTGTCAATGGATCCTTCAGGCAGTTGTAGTGTGGTCTGCCTCGAGAGCTTCCTTATTCTATCATGTTGGAGGGCAAGCAGGGGTTGGATAGGAGATTCCAGATCTCTTACTATTCTGTGTAATTGTGTTTTTTGTTTGTTTGTTTGTTTTTATTTCATGGGATATAATGAATAAAATAAGCCATAGAGTGAGGAAACTGGGGAATGAGGAGCACATGTGGACACAGCTTTTCTAGAACCCTACTCGGCTTCCACTGGTATAGAGGTGACCCTACAATAGTGAAAGTTGTTCTTGGCTAAGAGCAGGCTCTGGCTGGTTCTAACGGGAAAGACTAGATTCTGTGTCCACCTATGGCTGAGCTGACAGATTTTGTATCCATTTTTTAAGGATCAATAGAGAAGGTAGGATATTAAAAAAAAAAATTCGCTACTAAAGACCGGAAAGGGACCTGTATGTGCCAAAATGTTTGTGGCAGCTCTTTTTGTTGTAGCTAGAAACTGGAAGTTGAATGGATGCCCATCAATTGGAGAATGGTTGGGTAAATTGTGGTATATGAAGGTTATGGAATATTATTGCTCTGTAAGAAACGACCAGCAGGAGGAATACAGAGAGGCTTCGAGAGACTTACATCAACTGATGCTGAGTGAAATGAACAGAACCAGAAGATCACTGTACACTTCAATGCTGCATGAAGATGTATTCTGATGGAAATGGATATCTTCAACATAAAGAAGATCCCACTCACTTACAGTTGATCAATGATGGACAGAAATAACTGCACCCAGAGAAGGAACACTGGGAAGTGAATGTAAATTGTTAGCACTACTGTCTATCTACCCAGGTTACTTATACCTTCGGAAGCTAATAATTAACGTGCAACAAGAAAATGGGATTTAGACACATATATTGTATCTAGGTTATATTGTAACACATGTAAAATGTATGGGATTACCTGCCATCGGGGGGAGGGAGTGGAAGGAGGGAGGGGATAATTTGAAAAAATGAATTAAAAAAATATAGTAGAGTTCCAAATGAATCATTTCTTACAGTATAATATTATTTCTTTCTTTTTTAATAATATAATTTTAAATCATATTTTTTAATTTACCTGTTGAATAGTAAATTTCATTTCTATGTTTGTTTTGTTTTCCTTTTTACATGTTTTGCTTTTACATGTTCCCATAAGCAACATATTGAAATGTCTTATTTTCTTATCCATTCAGCTATCCATTCCTATATATCCTGAGTATCACAGTTCAGAATTGTTTTTTAAATTGAAGAAATTTTAATACTTAAAAATGAAGCATTCTTCAAAATTGTATATAATCTGGCTTCATGTACATAGGAAAATATTGTATATTCCAAATGCCTTGTCACATAGTAATGCAATTTTTATAAATATAACAGTGAATTCAGTAATTGTGCAAAATAAAGACCTTCAAATTTAAAGGAAAAAAAATTCGCAGGGAGAGGGTAATAGCAATTAATAAAAATCCATTTACTAAGATATGAAGGATTTCTTGAATAATAAGTGTTTGAGTGAGCAAGTGTCCATGTTGATTTGTGCCTGCAGATCCTGAATCACATATCTGCATGTATATGTTTTTGTTTGTTTGTTTTTGTTTTTTTACTGGATCTGTGATTTCATCAGTGTAAAGAACTCCCAGTAAGCAATCTCCTTCACCATTGCAGACCAGCACTCTTTAGTCTTCAAAGAATTGTGGAGCAACTGAGAGATTACTGCATTGTTTCCTCATTTCTCACTTGGCTGCATGACTTCAGGACTTCTCTACCACATCCCAGGAATTTCATTATTGGGAAAATCTCTCTTTCTGTAAGATCCCTTAAATCTTGGTACTTTACTTCATTATTCTGCATGGAGGGTGGAACCATGAACTCTAAAATCTCCATTTCAGGTGGGAGCTCAGCTCAGAAAAATCTTATTTCTCAGCTGGTTTCACTACTTTGGGGTTTCTCTGTCTTTTCTACCATGTCCCAGGTTCCTTCCCCACCCTGCCTTTGCCTTTTTAGCTTCCTTGTTGTAGAGATTGTAAGCTCCTGGTGGGCAGGAGTTGTTTTGCTTGTTTGTTTGTTTTTTATTTAATCTGCAAAACTTAGAAGAAACAAGAGAATTGTATAAATATGTTTATACATATTGGATTTAACATTTTAACATGTTTAACATATATTGAATTGCTTGCCATGTAGGGGAGGGTGTGGGAAGAAGGAGAAAATCTGAAACACAAGGATATACAAGGGCCAATGTTGTCAAATGATCCATGCATATGTTTTGAAATTAAAAAAAAAAACTTTATAACAAATAAAAAAAAAAAAGATTTAGCAGAGTGCCAGGCAGGCAGTAGGCTCTGACTGTCTATGTTTACTGACTGACTGATTTGCCTAGGGTCAGGTAAGTAGTATGTTTCAGAGGTAAGACTTTAATCCAGGTCTTCATAATTTTCTAAGCCATCTCTCTAACCATTATACCATGCTGCCTCAATTTCCCTGGTTTCCTTCAAGTCTCATTCTAGACTTCATCCTCTACATGAAACATATAACAGTATATATACGTAACACTTGAGGCAGCTGTGTGGTTCAGTGGATAGAGACCTCAGTATGGAATCAGAAAGACCGGAATTCAAATCTGACCTCATATACTTACTAGCTGTGTGACCCTGAACAAGACTCTGTTTGCCTTAATCCAGTGAAGAAGGAAATAGTCACTTCAGCATCTTTACAAAGAAAACACATGGACAATATTAGTGTGATACTGTCCACAGAGTCACAAAGAGCTAGATGGGACTGAACAACATATTTATCACATGCACACAAATGTATATTCATATATTTGTGCACAAATGCATGCATATATGTGTATATATCCATTTAGCATTTATCAAGTGCTTCTTCTTAAGGAGTATGTATGCAAAATACAAGCATGTATTGTCTCTCCTTGAGAAAATGACTATTTTCACTTTTGTTTTGAATTCCTAGTGCCTAGTATAATTTAGAACACAGTAGTTACTTAATAAATGCTGGTTGTATGAGTATATATGCATACATATGTAAATGTGCATGTACATGTGTATTTGTGTGTATGGATTTGGATGAAAGTCAAACTGATATAGAAAGTAGAACTGGCCTCCAAGCCTAGGAGATCTGAGGTTAAACCTTGCTCCTTATATATTTTAACTGTGCAACTCTGGGAAAGTCATTTGTTGCAGACAACTTCCTAATATAACATGAAATAATGATTGTAATGTGCTTTGTGAAACCTTAAAGTGCTGTGTAAACGTTAGATGTTATTGTTATTAATAATAAAATAATAAGATTGTAAAATGCCTAATGGTTAAATTAGTAAAGAGATTTTTCTCACTAAGTATTCTCCATAACAATGAAAAAAATATATATATATACATATACATATTTAGGTTTACATGTATTTGTAAATGTGTTTTGTGAGCATGCATGTGTGAGTGAATATGTGAGCATACTGTATACATCTGAATCTATGCCTTTGCAGATATATGTTTATACTTCCCTACTCTACATATTCAGCCCTCTGATGTCTCCAGGGCTTACCATCCCTTCTTCCTATAATTACTTCTAAGTAGTGGTAGTCACTCATCCCCAGGTTTTAGCATTTCCTTCCTCCCATCTTCTTTAGGAAGCCTTCCCCAATCTCTCTTAATTCTAATGCTTTCCCTCTCTAACTTATTTCCTGTTTGTCTTGTTTTTTTGTTTTGTTTGTTTTTCCATTAGATTGTTAGCTTCTTGAGAGTAGGAGCTATTTTTTTTTAAACCTTTTTGTATTTCTAGCACCATATCTGGCACACATTAGGTGCTTAATAAATCTTTAACTAATCTCCTTTCCCACTTTCCTATCAAAACTTAAATATATGATGTTCTAGCTCTATAGGATAATTTTTTATAAATTAATTCATGTTGATGCTTTATATGTAGTATGATACAGAGGTTCTTTTGTCTAAGGGGTCTGTCTTCCAAATAATATGTGTGAGATACAATGTCTTAATACATAGTATTTTCTAGTGGAAGGAATTTCAGTCATTTGGGTGGGAGAGACGAGTTGAGGTCAGGAAGGAACTTTTGATGCTGTTGTACCAGGGAGGAGTTTCTCCCCACCGCCTCACCCCCTCCTGTCTGTGTGAAGGGCCAGCCCAAGCTGGGAAGGTCAAGATGAGGATAGGAAACCTGGTACAGACAGGCTGTGTTTTCTTTACCTGCTTCTGTATTGGGGGAGGCTCCTTACAGCCCAGTCAGGTAAACAGCAGTCATTGGCAGGCGTTCTATTTCTCACTGGATTGTCTGACCCTTTCAAGGCCAAAACCAACACCAAGTGGATTCCGGAGGTATGAGTACAGCCCACAGTCTGGGCTACTCATCTTGGGCTGACTGGTTGGCTCTTGGCCTTTTTTCACTCATTTTCCCCCCTCCTCTTGTCTTCCTTTTCTTATTCTGACTTCTTTATATCTATTTCCCTCCTCCTCCTCCTCCTCCTCTTTTTCTTCTTCTCCTCCCCCTCCATCCAATAGCTGGATGAGGATAATATATGAATATGCTCAGAATAGGATGTTTCCCCCTCCCCGTGCTGGTTAGATATGATCCCAAGAAATCAGAATACAAATCTTAACATGGCTTCCTCTCACCTTGGGAAAAGATAATTTCTCCCAATTCCTAGGTTCCTTCTGATATTCTTATTCCAAGGAGTTCCTTGATCACATGGAGATTTTTGGAGGTACTATCCCATTTGGAAAGCATACTTAGGTTCCACTGCACCTTTCTGAGGTGGTTAGGGAAGATCTTGGGATTGAAATCCTAGCTAAGCACCCATTCATTTGGGAAATTTGAGAAGAATCTATCAATTGGGAAGAAGGCCTCAGTTTTCCTCTTTGGAGAGGGGACTGCTACTACTGTTGCTAAGCGGTTTACTTAGGAAATGATTGTATAGATGACGAGGGTGGGGAGAAGAGAGAGCTTGGAGTGATCCCATTATTCATTTCCCTTTTCATACAGTACTTGGTCCTTCTCTGTGCTATGGCCAGCTTCGACCTTTGGATGGAAGAAAGGATCCAGGAATGGAGTGGGGTAATCTCCCACCACTATCAAGGCTGCCTGATAGTTGATATCTTTGACCCTACCCCCACCCCGGCCCCACACTCACAGTGGGATGGAGATGGAGAGGGACGGGAATAAGAGCTTATGATGGGAAATATTTCTGTCCACCCCACCATGACTCATAGATTCTTATTGTTTTCACATCTCACAAGACCCCTTCCCCCAGACCCCCAGGAGACAATTTTCATCTGTTCTTTTGTTTACTCTGTTGGGAGCGGGGGTTATGTCCTTCCCTGACCTGCCCCCAAAACCCAGCTCTATCAATCCCAGGGGTTGAAGACTTCCTTGCCAAGGACTGGAGTGGGGGTGAGTGCGTGTGTGTGTTGGGGAGGGGGGGTAGATATGGCCGGAAAACCAGTCTCAAAATAGCCCTGCCCTCCTCTCTACCTTAGAACAAAACTGGTAGTTGTGGATAGGGGAATATTGAGTAATGATCTATTCCTGCAAATGGAGCGCCCTGATGAGAATCTAAACTGAGGTACTCTCAGGTCCCTAAGAGTTGGAGGAGATGAAGTAAAAGTGCCGACAATGAGTGGGATAAAAGGGGGTTTAGTCTCCTCCTATAAAGGCTCTTATTACCAGACCATTTACCTGTATTGCTGTAGAAACATCTAACCAGTTTTCAAATCTCTCTCCCTTCTAATTCATCCTTCATATCAATACCACAAGAATTTTCCTTAGGATCATGTCCATGTCATTCTATTAAAAAACCTTCAGTGGCTCCCCACTGCCAACCAAAAAAACCTTCCAATTCCTTTATTTCCCTAAGGTGCAACTTCATCTTTCCAACTTTATCCCATATTAATAATATTAGCTAGCAATAATATGCTACTTTAAGATTTGCAAAGCACTTTGCAAGTATTATCTTGTTTGAACCTCACAACAACCCTGGAAAGAATTTAATCTAATCTAATTTCATAGATGAGATAGAGGCAGAGGGTAGTTGATTTACTCAAAGTTACACAAGTAATGATTTTTGAGGCTGAATTTAAAATCAGATTCTTCGGATTCTTGATCTATCAAATCTATCCATTTCTCCATCACACTACCTCTGTCTGCTTTTCCCTACCCTAGTACCCACTTCAGCCAAACTGAGCCACTCTCTGTTCCCCCCCCCCAGGCTTGTAGGATCTGCTTGAGAGAATTTCTTCCTGGAGAAGAGATAAAAGGCGACTTCTAAGGCTAAGAGTAAATGATGCTGTAATTCTCTGATGTGAACTTTGAATCAAGTTTTGAAAATGACTTAGATCTAGAAGGAAAATGAAAAGCTCATTTAGGATCAGTCCCTCCTTTTATAGAAGATAAATCTAGGATCAGTCCCTCCATTTATAAGGATACATCTATATATCTCCTTTTATAGATAGAGACCTGATGGAACTTCCTTATAACTTTGATATTTCTCTTCCTGAATTGAATGGCTGCAGTTTCATTTTTTTGGCTTTGAGGTTAAAGGAATGGAGAAGGTGTTAAAGGGTGTGAGAAGAGAAGCAGGTGGATTTTTAATGTCTTTTACTTAACCTGCTTCAATAGTTGTTAACATAAGGAATCCAAGGCCAGAGGACAAAATGTCCTAAGCACTCAACAATTAGGTGGTAAAGTGAATAGAGTGGCAGACCTGGAGTTGAGAAAACTCCTTTTCTTTAATTCAGATGTGACCTCAGACAATTACTAGTTGTGTGACCCTAGGCAAGCAAGTCTGTTTGCCTAAGTGTCTATTTGCCTCAGTGTCTTTATCTGTAAAATGAGCTACAGAAGGAAATGGCAAACCACTCTAATACATCTGCCAAGAAAACCCCCAATGGGGTGAAAAAGAGTCAGACATGACTGAACAACTTAACAAAAATTTGAATTGCATGGAATTACATTTCTTGCCAACAGAAAACTAAGAAGAGGTGGTAGAGGGAATTTTGGACAAATGGAAAGAAGTCCTATTGACACAGCTGGGAATAAATACATAGAACTCACTACACCTCCAAAGACTGTGTAGGATGAAAACAAACAGGGGAGAGAATCACAGACAGAGCTGGGAGGGAAATTAGAACAGATTGTTCAAACCCAGAATTGAATGTCAAAGCTGGAGCGGGTGTTAGAATACAAAACACAGTAGAGGGAGTAGGAATAGTCTTTAAGGATCATTTGGAGGGGAAATGAGGTAGCATAAGGGATAGAGCACCAGCCCTAGAGTCAGGAGGACCTGAATTCAAATGTGAGCTCAGACTCTTATAACTGGGCAAGTCACTTAATCCTGATTGTCTCACACACAAAAGAATCACTCAGAGATACTGTCATTTTACAACTTTGTCTCTTAGAATCCCTAGTTCCTTTCAAAGTTCAGCTCAAGCTATACCTCCTACTACCGTTTCTTCGCTTATTCTTTCCCTTCCACTCCATCCAATGCAGTGCCTTGTTCTGAAATTACCTGTTTTCTACATGGCATTTATTTTGTGTTCAACTATATTTATACATGTTGTTTCCCTGATAGGAGGTAAGCTCCATGAGGGCAAGGAGAGTTTAATTTTTATCTTTGAATTTCTAGTATTTAGCTAATGCCTGTTCCATAGCAGGTGTTTAATAATGTTTGATGAGTGATAGAACTTGGAGACTTGGAAGTAGAAAGTGATTTGCCCTGTGTCATACAGGAAATTAAACCCAAAATCTCCTCATTTCCAGAATGGAATTAAGAGATAAAGGATAAAATGCTTAAAAAAAAAAAAAAACCCTGTTATTAAGGCAATAAAACCTTTCCCCAACCTTGTAGATTGTTGGCCAACTCTGACCAGCAGCAACCCACTTTGGAATGGGCTTTAGCATCAGGTTACTGATGAGATTAAGTGGCCTCCCCTGATGTCAACAGGAAGCAGTTGGTTTGAAATGTGATCAATGGAAAGTAAGCTGTAACCTTAGGAGGTATGACAGGTTATGAAAGTGAGGTATGTTGAAATGAGAAAGGGGGATGGGATACTGATAGAAAAAACCAGAAAGACAATGGGGTGTCATGGCTTGTTGTATCCTTCTGGTTTACTTCCAAGCTCTCCCTCTATCACCATTCCTAAATAATCCTTCTTACTTTGAGGTTCACTCAAGCTTCTTCTACCACTCAACTAAGATTCTGCTGGTTTTTAGCTACCAACTTCCAGAACATTTTCTCTTTTTTCCTCAATAAATTCAGTGTTTGGCTCACAATCTTTCTCTCCTCCCCAGGTCTTCCTCTAACATTAAGGGACTTCAAAATAAATTGGCACTCTCAAAACCCCTCAATTTGTTCATTTCCCATGATCCATTTCTCCACTCCACTTAGCTACAGAGGTAGTTATACTCTTAATCCTGCCATTCATTACCCACAAATGCACTCCTTCCATCTTCATGAGCTCCAAAATTTCTTTATCTGATCAGTTTGTTGTCATTCCACTTTGCCTTGCAACCTCACACCCTGTTCTTTGCCCGCACTGTGACCTCCTGGTCATCACCCCCACATTAGCTACACTCCTCCCTCTGCCATCTTGATCCTTCATATGCCAGTACAATTCTACTCTGTCATTTTCTTTCAAAGTCTTTCCCTCTCTTCTACCAAGGAAGATCTTGCCCTGATAAGCTTCTGGATCATTCTCATTATCCATCCCCTTTGCTCCTATCCACATGATGCTGAACAGAGATGACAAAAATCGCAAAAGCCTGCTGGCTGGGCTTGCCACAAATCTATTTACAGAATCTCAACTGTGCCCTCACTGCAACAAAACAGTTTGTGCTTCCCTAATTGACTCATTATCCCACTCACTACACAGGTGGTTTTATCCTTCCTCAAACTCCACACTCTCAACTTGCCTCCTGGTCATTGTTCAGTCAGTCAATCCAGTCCAATTCTTCATGACCACATGGACCATAGCATGGACCAGTAAAAGATGGAATCGGCATTAAAAGATGGAATGTCCCTTCTATCCTCCACCATTTCCTGAAGTCTGTCCCAGTTCATGTTCATTGTCCTCATGACACTTTCTATTCATCTCATCGTTCTCAATCTTTTCCTTTTGCTTTCAATATTTCCCCAACATCAGGGTCTTTTCCAATGGGTCCTATCTTCTAATTATGTAGCCAAAGTATTTAAACTTCAGTTTCAATATTTGCCTTTTTTCATTTCCCCTTAATTCTAGTGTTTTCCCTCTGTTGATTATCTTCAGTTTATCCTGTTTATTGTATCTTGTTTGTACATAATTGTTTTAATGTTGTTTCCCTTGAGAACATAGATTGAAGTTTGCGTTTATTTGTATCCCCAGCTTTTAATGCTACATGACAACTAGGAAGTGCTTGATAAATGCTAGTTGACTGACTTATCCCTATTGGTTCTCCTCATGAGTTTTTCAATGTTGTTATTTCTCTTACAGACCTGGGTTCCCTCAAAATTGTTTCTTCTTTGCAAGGGAATACAAAGTTACTTAATAATCCCTAAGACAATCAGCATAAACCTCTTTGGGGTTTTAAATTTATTTTTCAATCTACAGATCACTATGTGGCAATGGCTATCAAGTTACAATGGCAAGAAGAAATTAAAAAAAAAAATTCAATCCTTATCTTCCAAGGAGATATACAGAGAAGTGGATCTTCCTTTTACTTAGCTCCCCTTGTTGATACTGATCTTCTGCCCTCACATCTTGTCCTTGGGAATTAGCCCAATTTTTGTCTTCCATAGATGCTGATACTACTGTTGTTCAGTTGTGACTGACTCTTTGTGAAATCATTTTAGAGTCTTTGTGGCAAAGATACTGTAATATTTTAACCATTTCCTTGTCCAGTTCATTGCACAGATGAAAAAACTGAGGCAAAGTTAAGTAATTGGCCGTGGGTCACACAGCTAATAAGTATCTAGAGCCAGATTTGAACTCAGGAAGATAAGTTTTCCTGCCTGGGTATGACACTGTTAGCTAGCCTGTGGATTTTCCAATAGATTTGGCTTGTCAAGGCTGCTGGGCTGTTTTAGAATCAGTTTCTCAATTCTAGCTCTGGGAGTCTACCCCACCCTGGTCTAGACAAAGGATCCTTCCTTTCTTTCAAACAGTTTTAATACCTCTTTCTATGTGAAGCCTTTCCTTATGGCCCCAACTGATACTGCCCTGCTTCCCAATCTACTTTATGGATGTGTGTATACACATCCAGAACTATCTTCAATCATCCTGCTCTGTATCTGGCCACTGGACCCAGATGGTTCTGGAGGAGAAAGTGAGGCAGGTGACTTTGCACAGCCCTCCCTCACTTACATCCAATTCACTTCATGTCATGGCATCAGCTCCCTGACTTCATGGTTCTCTTTGAGAATGAAGGACAAACAATAATAAACATACACATATGTATATATAAATATTTATGTGAGCATATATGTGTATGTGTATATATATTTCTTCCCTTAATTTCTTCTCCTGTGAAAATGTAAGCTCTCTGAAAGTAGAGAATGTTTTTTTCTTTGTATTTCTATTCTTGACACATAGTATGTACTAAATAAAAGATTGTTGATTGATTAATTCTTATCTGACCCAGCCATCTGGTGTGATGGAGAAAGTACTAGACCAGATGAAATTAGGAAGAGTTAGGTAAGCTCTTCAAGAGTACAGAATGTTTCTTTGTATTTCTTTTTTTTCCCCAAACAAGAAAGTGGCAAGGATTTATTCTACAGGTGTGCTACACTGAGCCACAAAAAAGACAATCAGTCCAGAATGTCCAACAGCCCAAAATCAAGAGGCAGATAGATGAAATCCTCAGTAAAAGATGGAATTGGCATTGAAAGATGGAATATCCCTTTGTCAGGAAGGTGTCAAATGATGGTAAGAGCCCTTTAGTTTTCTGCATCCTGACAATGTCACCAAGGGTCACCTCATCTCTGCTCTGTGGCCCATGGATCAGCACAGTCTGTTTACTTAGACTTCTGCCTTTTTCCTCTTGTGTTTCAGCCTACATATTCACTTCTTCCTCCACTTGGCTCTCTTGGAGCAATGGAAGTTGACAAGATGGCACTAAGAAGAGCTGTATTTCTATTCTTGACACATAGTATTACTAAATAAATGATTGCTGATTGATTAGATCTTATCTTACCCAGCCATCTGGTGTGATGGAGAGAGTACTAGAGCCAGATGGAGTTAGGAAGACCTGGGTTTCAATACCTCTCATCTCAGATACTTATTAGTTGTGTAACCTTTAACAAATAAGTCTGTGTCTTAGTTTCCTCAATTGTAAAATGAGAGGGCTTTGCTGGATGGCCTCAGAGGCCCTTTCTAGCTTTCTATGAATCCTAGCAGCTAGGCATGGACTAGTGATAGGGACAGCAAGAAAGACTTCTACTCCGTAGTTGTGAGATTCATTAGAAAAGCAATGAAAACTGCATGTAGAAGTAAGTGAAGAACAGCTGAGCCCTTTCCTCTCTGGAGTCTTTCCTTTATCATCCTACTCTGTTCTTAGTTCCTTGAGGAGAAGGCCTAAATACCAAAAGTTCTGTCTACAAATCACATCTTACAAATGCACTGCAGTGTTCTCTCTGCCTTCTAAGAGACCTCCCAGAACCCCACCTTGAAGTCCTCGTAATGAAATGGCTGCCTGAGCAGTACAAATTGGACATGGATATTAATATGTGATTGCTTCTTTTGTGAGTTTGCTAACACCTATACACCCACACATAACACAAAACTTTGGATGGACACCCCTGGGAGAAGGTGAGGGGGTGGGGATAGCAAGTGATTCATCTGATTTGTGACCAGCCCAGTGGAGTCAGCAGCTTTGCCCTACTAGACAGGTTTCAATGTGTAATTATAACTGAATTTCTTTCCCAGTCTTCCAAGAAGCTTTCACTAATTAGCACCCCACTCTGTTTCTAATTCATTTGCTATATTCATTACTTCACCTTTTTTGAGCTTGCTCCTTTTTCTTTCATTCTTTCCTCCTTCTTTTCCCCTCCCTATCTCTTCCTTTCTTCTATTTTTATCTTCTCTTTGACTTACTGACTAAATTTGTTTCTTTCTGGTTTTTCCATTTTCCTCTGATCTCTGTGCATTTCCACAGAAGTTCCTTGAGGGTAGAAATTAAACCCATTAACTAGATGGGAAGCTCCCTAAAGGTGAAGATTGTGCCTTTTTCTTCCTCTACTTTACTTAAAGCATGTATCCAGGACAGAGGGGTGGATGATGGCCTGCCTAATCAATCTTATTTTGTGAGAAAGGGAAAAAAATGACTGTTTGCCTTCCTTTTAAAAAATGTTTCCATTTATATTATGGTATAATTGTTAAGAAAGTTAGACTAGATGACTTCTTTATGTTGTTTTTATTCAGTCATGTCCTCTCACTTGGGGTTTTCTTGGCAAAGGTACTTGAGTGGGTTTCCAGTTCATTTTACAGATGAGGAAACTGAGGTAAACAAGTTTAAGGGATTTGCCCAAGATCACACAGCTAGTAAGTGTCTGAGGCCAGATTTCAGTCCAGAAAGATGATCCACCCCGGGTCTAGTGCTCTCTCCACTGCTGGGAGAGGCAGGGACAGGGGAGGGTTAATATCTAGAAATGACTCTGATGTAAAATGAAAGACATTCATAAAGTGAGAGAGAGAGAGAGAGAGAGAGAGAGAGAGAGAGAGAGAGAGAGAGAGAGAGAGAAAGAGAGATACAGAGAGAGAGAGAGAGAGAGAGAGAGAGAGAGAGAGACAGACAGAGAGAGAGACAGAGAGACAGACAGAGAGAGAGACAGAGAGACAGAGAGAGACAGAGAGAGAGAGAGAGAGAGAGAGAGAGAGAGAGAGAGAGAGAGAGAGAGAGACAGAGAGAGACAGAGAGAGAGAAAGAGAGAGAAGAGAGAGGGAGAGAGAGAAGAGGGACACAGAGAGAGAGACAGAGAGAGACAGAGAGAGAGAGAGAGACAGAGAGAGACAAAGAGAGAGACAGAGAAAGACAGAGAGAGAGACAGAGAGAGAGAAAAAGAGAGAAGAGAGAGGGAGAGAGAGAAGAGAGACACAGAGAGAGAGACAGAGAGAGACAGAGAGAGACAGAGACAGAGAGAGACAGAGAGACAGAGAGAGAGAGAGAGAGAGACAGAGAGAAACAGAGACAAGAGACAGAGAGAAGAAGAGGGAGGGAGACAGACAGACAGAGACAAAGACAGAGAGACGAAGGAGGGAGGAAGGGAGAGAGAGGGAGAGGGAAAAGGAAAGAAAAGGAGAGAAAGGGAGGGGAGAGAGACAGAGACAGAGACACAGAGAGATCCTGAGTGTGGGTGTGGAGAAGAAATTGTCAGGACAAAGAGAGATAGTGAGAACCCAAAACCTGGTTGTCCCTGCTCTTTCCCAAGAACTCAGCACCACCCAGGCAGCAATAAACTGCAACACAAAGGAGTGGGCATCCTTCTTTAGCTCCTTGGGGCAGAACTAGTTTTCTTGTTTTCCGCCTAATACAGTATCTGGCACACAACATATGCTTAATACGGCTACTGAATTTAATCTCACTGGAGGCAGGGAGTCCCTGTTCTATTCCCATCTCTGCCCGCAGAGGATGGGTGATCATGGGAAGCATGCTTCAGTTTCTCCATCTTCAAAATAGGGGTGACTCACCCATGAATTAATGCTATATTCTCCTAGCTGGGCTCTGGATATCAAGTTTCTTCCTCTTCTAATCCATCTTGTGTGTTGCCAGATGAATCTCGCCAAAACGCCCCTTTGATCTTTGCTGCCTTGCTCAAGAACTAATGAGGGCTCCCCTTGGCCAATGGGATCAGTTCCTAACTCCCCTCCTTAGAATTCCAAGATGCTTCATCATTTGGCTCTACCTTCCTATCTAACTTGATTCTCCACTAGTTCCCTGAAATCCACTCTGCCCAATCCCATTTTCTCTGAACACACCTTTTTCAATTTAGCTTATCTCTTCTAGAAAGATGAAAATTTTTGATTCTCCAGATAATGATACTAATGCAAAGTCCCTTGAAGGCAAGAACTCTTTCTTGTATCCCAAGCAACTCACACATAGTAGGTGCTCATCAAGTGGTTGTTGTAGAGCGGTTCTACCCTATAACCTAATGTACAGGCTCTCTCTCTATATATATATATTTTGAGCCCAGCTCAAACAAGTAGCTATTCCTGCTTCCCCCTAAACCAAGTGATTTTGTGCCTCTTGAAGCATGTTCATACTTTATATTAGTAATCCAGACATGTACATCCCTCCTGCTAAATCCAGATTCTATTAAGGACACACAGTAGGTACACAATTTTGTTATATTTTGTGATGTCATCTCTTCATTCTGCAGATCCCTATTCCATACTCTCATTTTGCCGATTGTAGCACCAAGATCTCCCAATTTCCTAAAATTCTTAGCTCCCTCCAGAGGTCACCTTGTTCCTAAGCTAGAGGGACCATCATCACCCAACTTTCCCACCCAAGCCTCTATTTGGCACACACCACGCTTAATTGTTCATCTCATTTTTTTTTATTGCAAAAATGTTAAAATAAATTACACTTGACATTGACTCTGCCAATATTTACATACAGTGTGTACGATTCCAGGACAGTCAGTGATAGGCAAGGTGGGATCATAGAATGAAGTAAATGTCATGAATATCAATCAAACGAAAAGATGAGGATGCTCCTTATCATCCAAACACTTGAAGGTGAGGGAGGGTGTAGGGGTGGCATTTGAGGCTCCACAAAACAGGGGAGCTTCTGGTCCACGCACCCCCAAGATGGTTCACATTTCTATAGTGTTTTCAGATTTACAAAAATCACATTCCTCACAACAACCCTGTGAGATGGGTAGTGCTACTATTATAACCTCATTTTACAGATCAACTTGAGTTTCAGAATCTTGCCCTGGATCACACAGGAGAGTTGAGTGTTGAGGGCAGGAGTTTGAATGCAAGTTTTCAGCTCCTCCACTTTTCTACTACAAGACACTGCCTCTCACCACAGATGGACCCTAAGGAACACTCAGAGTGTTCAATCAAAGCTCCTCTGGGTTCTAGCATCTGCTGGTGGTGACCTGTGGGAAATTGGATCAACCACAGTTTCAAATGCATTTAAGAATTAAAAGTTAGCCCTGGAAGGTAACCAGGGGGAGGAAGATAAAACCTAAAACCGAAGTGGCCAAGATGGCTCTATAAAAGTGCTATTTGATCTCTTAACATGTGATACTGGCTGAGGCCCTGAGCCACAGGGAAAGGAGGAGAGTGGGAGCTGTCTCTCCACCCTTTTCCATCCCAGATAGTGAAAGCCTCTTCAAACCTTCCCTTTACTTTTGTATTTAAGACACCATCAGTAGCCAATCACAGACTCTTGATATATACATATTTTTTTAAATTTCAAAATAATAAAAAATAAAAAAAAATATCCATAGAAAGCAGAACAGGTCTGCTCCAGGGAGACATTGCACAGATAGTATCTAGCCCCACATTCTCCTCCCTCACCCAGCCCCTGTCAGATAAAAAGGGGAAATAGTTTTATTTTACAATTTTATCTTCTGGTCTGGTTTCCCCATCCTCCCTTAAAAAAACGAAAACAAAACAGCAGCTGGGGATTCCAAGGGTAAATTCTAGGAGGCACACCCCTCCTAGCCCTATTAATATGCACTTCACTGCTTCCCAAGAAGCCAATTATTGATTGGGAGCACTTCTCCTTCATCAAAGGCAGATAAGGCAGGCCTTAGGGTGCCGTGTCAATCTTTGCTCTAGGGAAATAAATTCCAGAAGGAAGGCAAGCTGGGATAAATTAGGGATTTGGGGGAAAAGGGTGATTTCAGAGAAGGTGGGGAAATGGGTGATAACATTCTGTTAAGGGTGGTAAAAAATTCCAGAGGGCATTTGGAGTGTATTGTGAGAGACTATATTAATCCAAGGAAATGGGTGAGGTGGAATCCCGGTATTCAAGAGTTTTGGTCTACCCAGCCCATCTAGCTCCTGGCTCTACAACCAAAAGTTCACGGACTTGTTTCTCTAGGGCAGCAGGGGGAGGGAAGGAAAAGCCTTGGAGTACATTACATACATACAAAGCCTTTTTCCGAGGTCCTTCTCTTCCACTTGAAACCTCAAGCTAGTCCAGAGCAGAGTTCCCAAACAGGAAGGGGTGAAATAGGTCCCAGTCTTCTCCAACCAATGAGGAACACACTCAAGTCCCTGGGGATGGAGCATGGCCTTAACCTTTGCCACTCAGCCCATGAGAAGGGTCCGAGACGGAAGGGGCAAGATTCAAGAGGAGACACTGTCTCTCTCCTGATCATTGCCTCCTGGGATTGGGTGTGCCTGGTGATAGGGGAGGAAAGCACAGGAGGGGAGCTAAAATAAATGAGCAAAGGCAGAACCACAAGGAACACACTTGAGATCCACAGGTTGGAAGGGCTCTTGGGACTAAATCCCATTATACAATTGATGAAAAAAATGAGTTTGGAAGGGAAATACCAGCCAAGTAAATGGCAAACACTGGCTCCAGATTCAGCCTACACCCCACTGCTCCACACTGCCTTCTATCTTATTATCTTGCTCCATCTGCTTCTTCCAGAAGTGGTAAGTGATCTAAAACAGGGCAAATTGTGGTGACCCTCATTGGTGCACCCCCACTGTCAGTGACTCCATAAAGGGACACTCATCATCAAGAAAGGGCAACAAAGGCTGTGGGGCCCATGGGATGGGTCTGGTTACCACTGGGAGTGTTTCAGTTTGTATTCATCTATTCAAAACCCCCACAGCCCTTTTCTCACTAGAATAGAATTTATGGGACATAATTAGAATTAGAATATTAGAACTTAGAGGTCCATATATATTTCATATAGATGTCAATATTGTAATTGGCTTCCATTGCAATCTTACATATTTTATTTTATGCATTTAAAAAGATAATTCTGAAAAAGGGGATATAGACTGCGCAAGGGATCCATGATGAACAAAAACTTTAAGAACCCCTGCATTAGAATATTAGGGTATGTGAAAAAGAGGAGTTTGGGAAGAAGCAGTTTGGAACAGATATAGGGTCTGTTTCTCTAGCATTCTTGTAAACCTCACTCCCACACTTGCTTACTCACTATCTTGTCCTATTAACTGTCTCGTGTGTGTTCATTAGAACCCCCAAATTGACCATAAATTGTCTTGAGGACAAGAACAGTGCACTGCCTTTCAGATTTGAGTCCTGCTGCTAGATAACATATTAAAATTTTAGTTAATATGTGCTGAATCAAGCTTTCTCTATATAGATGCTTCTGGGACAGGAGATCTTGTCAACACCCAAAATTTGTGCTTTTTTATAGGTTTGACTATCCATGGCCCCAGTATCATCTTTACTCCGTCAAAATTACAAGTGTCGTTTAAAAAAACAAAACAAAACAAAAAACAAAAGCCACCTTTCAGCAACCGACTTTCTCCCAATTTCATGATCATATCTGTTCAGCCACATCACCAAAGGATCATGTGGAAACACAGTCAATCCTGAAGTGCAGACAGCTGGGGAGGTTAATGGCATCTGGGCCAGGGGAGACAGGAGCACAAGGTTCCCTTTTCTCTCCCAGGCCAAGGGTCCAGGAATTTCAGCCATTACAGGTGATACCCTGAAGGGGAGGTGAGGGGAAAGAAAAGGCCACATGATTTGTGGGACAGGGCAAGGGGTGGAGAAGGGGGCCTTCACGTGCCTCTCGGACTGTTGATTTTATTATATTCGTTCATCAACTGTTCATAAGGCACAGAGAGTTCAGATTCTGTGCTGGTAAAAGTGGAATCATCTGAAGACGGGAATTCTCCCAGATTTAGTGGCCTCTCTGCCCCAGGGCCCTCCCCCTCTCCCTGCTCCTCCTCTTCCTCCCCAGCTAAGTTGTCATCCAGAGAGGATTTCGAGGTATCCTCATCTGAGAGTCCTCCTTCCTCATTCACAAAGGTGATGTTGGCGTTCTCAAAGATCAGTGGGTGGCAGTCCCGGGCATCCCAGGCTTCCCCCTCCTCCTCACTGATCCGGTCCAGCTGGTTGACAAACACCGTGGAGGTGCTGTTGGTGTTGTCACTGGGGGGTCCCTCCCCAGTCTCCGCAACCTGGGGCCTGGACACGTGGCCCTTCAGCCTCAGTGTCTGAGAAACCTCCTCATAGCTGGGCACACGGGTTTTGGTATAGATTGCCATGGGACCCACAGGAGCAGCTGGGAGGGCGGGCCTTCCCCTCTCAGGTCCCATGGCTCTCTCTCCACTTCCCCCACTTGTCTTCAGACCCTTCTTCCCAATCTGCTTGATAAGGTCATTGTAGGTCTCCTCCTTCTTGGACAAGAAGCTGAAAATATTGACGTCCTTGACGCCTCCGCTAGTTGCCATCTGCAGCCCTTTCTTGGCATGGGGGGAGCTTTCAAAGGACTCTTTCCGCCTCCGCCGACGTTTCTTGATGGCTTTGTGGACTTCCACAAACATGCTCACCTTCCAGTTCACAAACAGGGACAGCCAGGCTAGCCCTAGGTAGATCCACAGCTCTACAAAGTATCGATAGAGGGGATGGTAGTTGGCATCTGGATTCACTCCTGGGAGAAGAGATAAAGAAACAAAAATAAGCTTTATCGATTATAATTTAGAGCTGGAAGGGACTTTGGAGACCATCAAGGGTTCCCTGTGCCCTTCTGTTTTTGCCTTATATTAATTTCTCATCCTAAGAGCCATGACTGGACATCCTAGTCAATGATTTGGAATGAATCCAAAAAGGGCTGAAAAAATCTATGGATAATGCTAAATCTCCAAGACAACTTAGCCTCTGTTCTCCATGCAACCTGAGCCAACAATGTGAAAATACTTTTGCTAAATTATCTCTGTTCTGAGCACCTGAGCAAAGGCTTGTGTATTCATAGATCCTAAGATTGGAAAGCTCACCAGCAACAGTCCAGTACAGATCTTGGGGGTTCCCAAGACAGTTTCAGGGGATACATTAAGTCAGAATCATTAGATATTTAAATACTTCCTTTTCCAACTATCTGTCTGTGAGAATCTGGATTTTCTTCATACTTCAACCAAAACAACTTCCCTAAAGATTGAAAGCAAGAGATAGGAGATAGGAGAATCCTCTTCTAGGGAGGATCTGAGTTCAAATTTGATCTCAGACACTTAAAACTTCCTGGCTGCATTATCCTGGAAAAGTCACTTAACTCCAATTATCTCAGCAAATATAAATATATATAATATTTATGTTAACATTTAATGGGGTCATTATATTTTTAATTAATCAAATATTTTAATTGTTCAATGTGTACTTCTAATAAACACTGATAGATAAAATAGACATAAACAAAAGCTTTTTGGGATTCTCAATATTATTTTTAAAGAATTATAAAATGGTCTTGAGACCAAAAAATTTGAGAATTATGAATCTAGTTCAGCCCATATCTCGACAATAATCTGTTTTTCTAGCACAACTAACAAGCATTCCTCCAAACCTGTCACCTCTCATGGCAGCACATTTCATTACTGAATTATTATAACCTAACTGATAGGAAATTTTTCCTGACATTAAGCATAAGAATGATTTCTGGGGAAACAATAACTCTAATCCCTTCCACTATAAGAGAGTCCTTCAAGTTCTTCTCCTTGAGTCTTTTCTCTCCCAGGCTAACCTGCCTCATTTCCTTTGATCAATTCTTAACATGATAGGTCTTCATCATATTGGTTATCCTCCTCTGGAGGCTTTCCAACTTATCACATCTACCTTCATTCACGAACATTTTCAATCTTCTCCTAGAATCTGCTCAAGTTCTTGCTTTTCTCCTTTTTGCTTCCAACTTCTATAAAATTCGCCTCCTACAAGATATGACTGGAGACTCCAAAAAACCTCTCCTAATTAGCCTCTACCTGAGTTTGATGAATGTCTACTTTTAGTCCCCTCTTGCTGCCTTAATTTCCTCCTAGTTGTATCTGAACCCGCTAATACCTATTTACTTGTGTATGAGTCCTATTTCCCTATCAGATTATCTCTCAGGAGTGCCCATCACACATAGACTGAGGTTGGGTGCTTTTCAAGCATCTTCCTATATAGAAAATGTGATTCTCCATCAAAGGGATGAAGCTCCTTGAAGATGAAAATTCAGACAAATTTTTTTAATTAAAAAGTATCTTTCAAGCATTAATTGTTTCTCTCTCCCCCAAAACAAAAGTAAAATGCCTGCAACAATTAGCCAACAAGCATTTAAGTACTTACTATGTGTCAGATATTTCGCTAAGTTCTGGAGACACATATATAGCCAAGCAACGTCAATACAAGTTAGTGTAAACTTAAAATTTGAGATTCATTCTAGCAATGAAATTAAATGACTCTGTGTTTCCTTTTCCAGTACTTTTCCAATACTCATTCCTAATCCTTAAATCTGGAGGATAATAAGCATTGTCTAGTATACTTTAGAGGGGAATTCCTATTTAGGTATGGGTTGGGCTAATTGCCTTCTGAGGTACCTTCCAACTTGAGTTTTTGTAGAAGCTGTGACTCAGCTGCCCTATTCCTGTCACTCTGGTCACCTAGGACTATCTTTTACAAGGAAGTTGGTGTGGATATTCCCTTTTTCTTTTCGCTCTGAGGAAAGGTGCTGACATTGGAAGAAGCTCAGAGGTCTATCCAGTTACCAAGAAATGGAGACACAATTCAGAAAAACAAATAGTAAACAGATAAGATTAAAAGCATGTTTTGTATAGGACAAGGGTAAAGTACATTATGGGGGAGGGGGTGGTAGACACTGTAGAAATTTCCTGGAGCTTTATCACATGTCTGGATTAGTCTAAGAAAAGGAGGCACACACCAGGACATTCACCCAAGCTTCCTTTTTGCAGCACAAGTATCCATACTGAGAAAGGTCCTTGGCATCCTTAGTTTCTGATCAGCTAAATGACACAGTGGGTCAAGCCTGGAATTGTGCTGGAGATAAGGGGAAGGGAAGGGGATTTTAAAGGAAGGGGGAAGAAAGTGGGGAATCTGTCCAACCAGAGCTCAGGAAAGGGAAGGAGAGAAAAATGGAGTGGAAGAGAGGAAAAGGAGTCATAGAAGGGAAGGTGAGAAAAAGGAGAGATGAGGATGAGAAGAAGATAAAAAAGAAAAAGTTAAAAGAAATTTTTGAATATGGAAATGGGGGAACGGTGAGGCAAACAAAACAAGAAAGAAAAGGGGTTAAAGGAAGAATTGTAGGAGAAGAAAGAGGAAGAGAGAGTCTACTCACCAGCCACATAGTCGCCAAAGCCAATGGTGGAGATGGTAATAAAGGAATAGTAGAGCCCTTCAATATAGTTCCAGTCCTCTGTCACCATGAACACAAAAGGTGGGATCACCAGGTGTACGAGCACCCCCCAAATGATGAAGATAGCCGTACAGGTTATCTGAGCTTTCCTCTATTTAGGGGAAGGAAAGAGAAGAAGTCAGTGTATTCAAGAGCCAGGTCACTGGGAATGAATTAAATCTCAGCTGGGGAAGCCCAAGAAAGTAGAGAAGGGGAGATTTCTACTTCTCTGTTCTTTGGACATCTAGTCTTAAGATATCATTTTTATTCTTAGTTTTGATACATAATATAGTGAGGAGACCTTCTTCTTTACCATCCCTTCCACCAGAATTGATCTCCAGGTCCTTCCTACCCCTTCATATAAACTTTTCACAATATGGATCTAATTCGAGAATCAGAAGATCTGATTTCAAGTCCCAGGTCTCCCAGGGAAAGGAATTTCATCACCTTGGGTATCTGTTCCCTGTCTGTTAAATGAAAAAAATTACCCAATTATCTTTCAGTTCTAACCTTCTATGATTCTAGAGCTGCCTCTTCCCTTTGCCCTAGAAATGGGGAGGTAGGTGTGGGCTGCTCCCCACAGCCCAAACAGAGAATAGCAAATGGGGTGCCTCCTTGCCACATCCCCTAGTTATGCTCCAGCAGAACCCAAGCTCATCAGACTGGCAGGGAGAGTCCTTATACATACCAGGCTCACGCCCCTCTTGGTAAGGAACTGCCCCAATCTCTTAGCTCGTCCCCCGAAGAACTTCCCCAGGGCATTGATCCAGGTGAGGCAGAGGGGAACCCCAAAAAGACCATAGAATATACAGAAGAGGCGTCCAGCAGGGGTTTTAGGAGCCACGTTTCCATAACCTTTGGAAAGGGAAACAAGAAGGGTCAGGCAAAAAAGAAACCCCTTTCTATAAAATAATTTAGTAGGGGAAGGTGAATGAGAGGAATGGGTATGTGATAGGAACAGATGAATTGATACATGTGCCCCTTCCCTCCCTTACCCGCCCCTCCAATAGTTCTAGGCACACCCAAGCCTTCCTGGATTTACACAGCTTATATCCACCTCTGTCAATCAGAATTTTCTCTGGCTAAGATTTAATCTCAACACCTGCTGCTAATTATTTTGATTAATTACCCATGGCTGATTAATCACCAGTCTCTGGTGGGGGAGCTCTTGGAGGGTGGGGACAGTAACTTTGGCTCTGCCTCCCAGATATAGTTCTATAGTTCTCCCAGTCTGAGGTTCAGTAATTCCTTGTGAATTGTGTCAAACCTCAGGGAACAGCTCTTTTCTGAAAGTCCACAGGAGGGCATCAAAAGGACAAGCTGTGACTAATCTTTTTGTCTGGTGGTTAAGAGCTGCTGGACCTAGCCTCCTTCTTCCTGGAAGCTAAGGACTGAGCTCAGGAGACAGGACAGGGAGGAACGGATATGTCTGGAGAATCCCCAATAAATAGGAAGATATGGGAGGCCCACGTAGCACAGACATACAGAATGACCTACCGATGGTGGTAATGACTGTGGCAGCAAAAATGACAGCATTTGGCCAGTTCCAGTTATTGAAGGTTTGGTTCCCAGTAATAGCCACGCCTTGTCCAGTAGCATCCGATACTACCTGGGGGAGAGGTAAGGAGAAAAAACCAAATGGTGAGGATTTAGAAAAGAGAAGAGGGAGTTAAAGGGAAACCAGGCTCATCTGGAGCCTTCCAGGAGGCAAGATTCCCGATCTGGATATCCAGAAGCATTCTTTTGCTAAAGAGCCTCATTATTTTCCCCAAAGCCAGCAGGCTTAGCTCAGGGCTGGGAATTACCCAGCTAGGAGGTACTGTTATTTACTATTATGGTTACTATCATCACTCAGGGACCAGGGGCCATCTCCACACCCATTTACTTCTAGGTGCTAAGCCAATGAGATTTCCACCACACAAGTGGGATTTCTCATATAGTAGAAAGGTATGTGTCAAGCCAGGAGGCAGCAGGATTCGGAGGACAAAGGAACCAGGGTCTGGCTTCTGTCAGTCAAGCAGCTACCATGTGTCAGAGAAAGGCAATAGATAGTCCTTCCTCTCAAGAAACTCATAGTGTAACGAGGGGAGACAATGTGCAAACTATCATACAGTGACAAGCTAAGCATTTATAAGGGGTCATTCATTAGGCATGGATAGCTAAGTGATTGTACTAGGCCTGGAATTGGGAAGAGCTGAATTCAATCACTTTTCAGACATTTACTAGTTTGGGACCCTTGGCAAATTAACTTAACCTTGTTTGCCTCAGTTTCTTCATCTGTGAAATGAGATGATAAAACACTCCAGAATCTCTGTCAAGGAACCCCCAAATGGGGCTGTAGAACAGAGTTTCTGGAGTGGAACCAAGAGAACATTGTATACAACAAGATTATTGGATGATCAATTCTGATGGACATGGCTCTTTTCAACAGAGAGGTGATTCAGGCCAATATTCCAATGGTCTTGTGAGGAAGAGAGCCATCTGCTCCCCAGAGGGGACTAAGTGTGGTTCACAACATAGCATTTTCATTTTGTTGTTGTTGTTGTTTGCTTGCATTTTATTTCATTTTTGATCTGATTTTTCTTGTGCAGCGTGGTAATTGTGGAAATATGTACAGAAGAACTGCACAAGTTTAATAGATATGTGTGTGTGTGTGTACATATATGTATATGATTGCTTGCCATCTAGGGAAGGGGGTTGGGGAAAGGGAGGAAGAAAAAAATTGGAACACAAAGTTTTGTAAGGATGAATGTGGAAGACTTATCAATGCATGTGTTTTGAAAATAAAAATATTTTTAAAATATAAAATTATTTTTAAAAAGAACAGAGCTTTTCCAATCTTTTCCAATCACAACCCTTTTTCATTAAAGAAATGTTTACACAACCCTGTATATATAAAATTGGTATGCAAATCAAACATTTATTGATAATAAATGATAATTTTGCAATCCTAACATTCAGTTTCTCAATCCTATATGGAGTCATGACCCTCAGTTTAAGAAACTTTGCTATAGAAGAACTGGATATAATTGAAACAACTAAACAAAAAAACCCCAACATTTTTTGAAGTACCTACTATGTGCCAGTCACTAAGACAAAAAGAGGCAAAAGACAGTCCCTTCTCAAGTAGTTCATAGTCTAAGGAGGGAAATGACCTGAAAGCAAGTAGGATAAACTGGGATAATCAATAGAGAAAAGTCACGAGAATTAAAAAATATATATATTTTCCCTAGTTACATGTAAAAAACCATTTTTTGGTTATACATGTACATTCTTTATATATATACATATATATTTGTATATTTCCTTATGAATTACATTGATAGAGAAAAGTCGGAACAAAAGGGAAAAACTATGAGAGAAGGGAAAAACAGAATAAAAAGGAAAAAAAAGTGAGCATAGCCTATGTTGATTTACATTCAGTCTCTCGTGTTCTCTCTGAATGCGAGTGGAGTTTTCCATCTAAAGTTTATTGGGCAGTCCCAATGGAACCCAAAGGCAGATCCCTTGGATCACTGAAACCGCTGAGAAGATCTACATTTGTCAGAGAGGATCATCGCACAATCTTGCTGTTGCTGTGAACAATGTTTTCCTGGTTCTGCTTGTTTCACTCAGCATCGGTTCACGCAGGATAGTGTAATAGTCCAGCTATCTGATGATAAGGGCCTTCTAACTGCATCTTTGAAGCTGATTACGTCACTGAGTTGGACAAATCATCTGACTTTCCTAGACCTGTTTCCTCATCTGAAAAATAAGGGGATTGGGATAGTTTCTAAGGTTCCTCCCCATTCCTATTCTAGATCTAAGATCTAAGATCAGATCCTAGCTCTGACAACTTAAAATAACTGTGAATAGACCATTTAACATTCCTAGGTTTCTACTTCCTTATCTATAGCCTTGTATCAGTTACCTCACAGAAACCATGGAGAGCACTTTGTCAGCCTGAAGGCATTCTGTATTATAGGGAAGCTGTCATGCTATTAATCACTGGGGCAAGGGTCTGGGAGGAGAGCATGGTATTTGCCTTTCAGGGAGGTTCAGAAGTAGATAAAATCAAGGGATATAGGAGAGAGGCTACTTAGGAGATCCTTACTTCTGAGCAGAAGGAAGGAAAGGCTTAGGAGGATCATAGGATTTAGAGTTTGAAAGTACCTTAGAGATCATTTAGTCCAACTCTCACTTTTCTTTGATAATGTTCACATTTATATAACATTTACAATATGCTGGACACTTTGCTAAATGCCTTAAATTTATTGTCTCATTTGACAACACTAGAAGGCAAGTGCTATTATTATCTCAGTTTTACAGGTGGGAAATTGAGGCAGACAGGTTAAGTGACTTGTCCAGGTCATACAATTAATGTTGTCTGAGACCGTTTTGGGGGGCAGCTAAGGGGCATGGAGGAACAGGAAGACTCATTTCCCTGATTTTGAATCTGGCCTCAGATATTTGCTGATTGTGTGATCCTGGGCAAGTCACTTAACTCTGTTTACTTCAATTTATTCATCTGTAAAGAGTTGGAGAAGGGATGGTAAACCATTCCACTGCCAACAAGGCAATGGAGTCATAGAACGTAGGATATGATTGGGGAAAAAATGATTGAACAACAAAAGGCCTTATCAGAACATCCTGATAAGAACACCACCTGGCTGCCACTAGTAATGGAATGCTGAACCAGGGATCCAGCAGGATTAACCCCAAATGGGAAGGGGCCAACCAAAATCTACTCTTGACCCCAACCCCAGGGGCCCAAGGTATAATAAGTCTTTCCTATATCCCAATATTCCTTTATCCCATTCCCAAAAAAAGTGGCCCAGGAAAAATTTCTATTTAGAAGAGACTGGCTGAAGCACCAATCAGGAAGTTTAACAAAGGAAACAGGGCAAAGTTGGAAGGGAGGACAGAAGGAGGAGAAGGGAGGGGTGCAGAATTCAGGGTCCAGGATGAGGTCGCACAGAACTTTATCATCCTTCTCCCACTACCACCACCACCACACCCCGAGCTTGTGTCAGCTCCAGCTCCACTGACGTGTGCTGGGGAAAAAAAGCAAAAGGGTGGATTTGCTGGACAGGAATATGAAGTTTACAGATACGGTGAGGGAATCCATGTAAATGGATACAGTGTGTTCTTTAAGGAATTTTCCAATTTGATCTGTTAGTCCAACAGGCTATCAACACAGTTTATCATCCATCCCTCCAGAGACTCAAAAGCTCAGTTCCTAACTGCTTCCAGTGGTTAGAAAGATAGGGGCAGGGGCAGGGAAAAGATAGTTTAAAATATATAAAGATATTTCATTATTAAATTTATTAAATTACAATTTACTATATATTAATATATCACTTAATATAATGATATTTTAAATATATAATGTGACATTATGGTTCTTCAGTCATTTCATTTGGATTCAACCCTATGTGACCTAAAGTAGAGTTTTCTTGACAAAAATACTGGAATGATTTGCAGTTTCCTTCTCCAGTTCATTTTACAGATGAGGAATCTGAGGCAAATAAAATGACTTGTCCAGGGTAACACAGCTAGTAAGTGTCTTGAGATCTAATTTGAACTCAGGTCTCCCTGGCCTGATAAGCTCCCTAACTGCCCTTTATGACATTATTACATTAGATTGAGTTTATTTTAAATATATTAAATTTAACTATAGTAGAATATACATTTTATATATGATATAAATCCAAATATATTTTAATACATAATGTAAATATATATTTTAAAACATTATACATACATACATACAAATACACATAAATAAAATGTCTTCGGGGAGTTCATCAACTAGCTAAAGATAGGACAAGAAATATTAAACAATTGGAGAAAATAAAAATAAATAGGTGAAATTGGAAGGAATGTTTGAAGGCCTGCTTTTGGACTGGCAGAAAATCTAAGTACAATAAATTGGGCTTTTATAACACGGAAGAGGGAGAAAGGGATGGGCCCAATGCTTGAGGCAAATGGTGTATGTAATAGGGAAAAAAAAGTTGCTCAAATCTGCAGTTCCTACTTTATCAAGAAGGGTTTTCAGATTGGAAGGAAATGTTCAAAAGGAAATTAAAATCCAGGACAGGTAAGAAGATACCCTTAATTTAATTTTCTAGGGCAGGTAACTTTCATTCTAGGGGATTCAGAGAACTTGACAGATATGACCAAAGGACCACTACTTTCAGTGATCTTTTAAAAAAAATACATAACACTGGAGAAAGGCCAAAAAGTCAAAGATCTTTGCCTATCTGTCTACTTTTCCACCAGCAACTTTCTCTTCTGACTGGTCAGTCATTGGCCTGGACTAACAGCACCCAGGCCTCCACTACCAACTCTGAACTCTTGGGACGTCATCTTATCATCCAGTCATATCCCTAAGAGGGCATTTCACCCCCTTTTTTCCCAGATCCCCTTTATATGTTGCTTTTCCTCATTAAAAATGTAAATTCTGACAGTTGAAATTATCTTCTGTTGTTGTTGGGTTGCATTTGTATCTCTAGCACTTAGTACACTATCTAGAATACAGTAGCGTTAAATAAATGCTTCATCTATCACCAGGTGGCCAAGCTTCTGGTTATGAGCAAGGCTGGTACTTGGATGAGAAACACACCCATATTTCCCTGCCAGGCTTGTATTTCCAGCTTGCTGGGACCTGTTGGTACTCTTTACTGGCATAGTCCTGAGGATCCAGGGCCATGATGAGGCACCAGAGCTAGGTCTATAACAGATATCACTAAGAAGAAGTCATGCTAAATGGGAAAAATATGGTTTAATGAAATGAGCACTGGATAGTCAGAAAACATGGATTTTAGTCTTGTATAAATTGGGCAAGAAGAAGTCCCTTCCTTTGGACTCAGAACTCCTGATCCCACATCTAGTACCCTTCCCATTAAACTATAGTGTTCATGTGGTTGTTAGGATTGTGTAACCTCCCCACCCTGCCTACCCTCCAAAGAAAAATATTCCTGGTATATTTTATTCCTTTGAGTTTTGGTACTGTTTTTGTCTAAAAGTACATCTTGCCTAGGAAGAATAATACTTCTCATTTTTAGCAAGTCATTTACATGTTAGTATAAATGAATTTCTTCATAGCCTATTTAGACTAGACTTAGGGTAATGATAGAGAATAAGAGATCTTGAGGGAGTGAAAAAGGCAAATTAATGCCACTAAAAGGAAGGAATAAAGGGAATTGGGGGAGACCACTGAAGATACTTAGGTGATGTGGTACAAAAGAAATACAATATACAATATTTCTTAAAACTTTTTACACTCATGACCCATTTTTGCCTAAGAAATTTTTACTTGGTCTTGGGTATATATATATAATTTTATTTTTTACTAAAATATCTTCTATACATATATATATATATATATATATATATATATATATATATATATATATATATATATATATATATATATAAATCAAGCATTTACTGATAAAAGATCATAATTTCCAACCCCTACATTCAGTTATGAGATTTCATATGAGGGCGTGAACCACAGGTCAGTTGACTTAGAATAAGGGCTCAGAGTAAGAGGAAATGGGTTCAAGTTTTGGCTCTGAAGCTTACTATGCTTAATTACAAACTCTCTGGCAATGGTTTTTTCATCTGTATAAAAAAGAGGTAGAATTATATGATCTCTGATATTCTGCCTATGGCCAGAATTATGATTTTTTGACTATTTCAAACTAAGTGTTGAAAGACTGAGAAAGTTGGGAACTCCCTTGTCCTTGGGGATCTGGCTGATAACCTGTATCATATCCCATTAACTGGGCCAGCTCTCCTCGGCACAGTGTACAGTGTGTATTATAACCCTTTAGCCCCCTTTCCTTATCAGGCTGGAACAGACCCACTTGCTCTCTCTATTCCCACTTTTATCACAATGTGCTTCTTTCTGACAGGCCTCAGAGCTTGGGGAGGGGTCAGGGATGAGAAAGTCCCCAGAAGCCTTTAGCCCCATAAAACAATCACTTCTCTAAGGGACTCCTCAGTTTTTATTCTCATGGATGTGGAGAAAACTTGGGGTCACACAGGCCTGGAGTAAAGGGGCTTTCCCTTCCAGGTTATGGTCAAGAGGAAAAAGGAACAAAGAAAAGCCTTTCAGTAGGGTTGGAGGGAATTCAATTCATAAGCACTTCCTCTATATGCTAGGCACTGTGCAGACCTGGAGGACAGAAGGTGAGAACAGATATGCTTCCTTGGATGCAGCCATGTGGTACACTGGATAAAGTGGCAGCTTTGAAGGCAAGAAAATCCATCTTCCTGACTTCAAATCTGACCTCAGATATTTCCTAGCTGTCCTCAGGACACTTACAATTCTGGGATCATGGATCATGGGACTGATAGCTGGGAATCTAACTTAATTTAATCCTTTATAGAGAAATTGAGGTTGAGAGAGAGAGAAGTGACAACTTGTTCCATGGCACTACCTAGTAGAAAGGTAAAAACTACAGTCAGAGAACTGGACAATATCTCAGAGGTCACCTGGCACAACCCTTTTATTTTGCATGTGGAGAAACCAAAGTCCAGGGAGGTTAATATTTAAGAAAGACCATTTTAGCATTAACAAAATAGCTGAGAAATAAATAACAATAATTCAAATCGAGCTAACACTTTGAGATTTAAGAAGCAATTTCCTGACAGGTCTGCAAGGTGCATTATGGATGCCACTTTGATACTGACAAAAACTGATAGCTATTATGTTTTATATATGAAGAAACTAAGACTGCAAAAATTCCCATGCTCACACAACTAGGAAGTGTTCCAGGGCAGGATTTGAATTCAAATCTTTCTGATGCTCTATTCAGCACCTGTTCACAGAACCACCTATTTGCAGTCCAGGAAATGAAAGTCATGGATTCTTTACTTCCTCACTTTACTTTCCTCTCTCCTGATTCCTTCGAGGAAGTTTTCTGTATGCCTAAATTTTCATCGGTGGCAAAGTCTGCCGAAATTATTCCTCCCTTAATTGTTCTACTTGTTAATTATTCCATGTGTGTCCATCTTATTACCCTAATTGGATTATGCTTCTTAAGGACAGGGACTCTATATTTCCAAGAGCTGACACTATTGGACATTATTTAGGCTTCTTACAGCAGATCAATTGTCAGAAATCCTAGGAGCTGATATGTATACCAATCTTAGTCTTGCTAAATACTTTACAAATATTACTTCATTTGCTCCTCACAATAACATAATTATCGCTATCCTCAATTTTCAGGCTGGTAAACTGAGGCTGGTGGAGTTCAAATGGACTTGCTCATTGTCACAAAGGAAAGTATCAAAGATGGGTTGAGATTCAGGTCCTTCTTGCATCCAAATACAGTACTTTAGTTCAAAGGCTACACTCAGTTCTTAGCTCCTTGGCTCAAATTGGGCCAAACTACAAACTGTTTATAGCTACAGGAGCTGGAGTCTATCACTGCTGGGAGATCCTGGTGCTGCTGGAACGTCTCCCAGACTCCAACCAAGGTGTTTTGTCTACTATTGAGCTCCCCAGCACAGTCAGGGTATTTGCCACAATGATGCCCTTGCTTGGGGTTTGGAGAACTGATTTCAAACTCAGACTCCAACTTAGGAGCAGAGTATGTGACTCTAGAGAGTCAAGCTGCACTCAGTTTCTTCATCTGGAAAATGATAATGCTATTCATACCACCAAACTCATCTTTATAAACTTTAAAGTACTATATAAACGTGACCTCTTACTAGATTTTTTCCCCTCAGTTGCCAATAGACCCTGTTTATAATTCAATCTGCTCATAATACACGATTTGGAGCTCAAAAGAACTTTGGAGGATATCTACTTAGTCCAATCATTTTAGAGAGAGAATGAAAGAATGTACTTGTCAAAAAGTCTAAGACAAGGAAGTCACACTGCCTTTGTACAATGTTTTTTCATTCATCTCTTCCATCCACTAGATTACAAACTCCTTGAGGACAGGGACTGCCTTTTGCTCCTTTTATTGTATCCCCTTAACAGAGGCCGGGGAAACAGTAAGTGCTTAATAAAAGTTTACTAAATGAATAAATTCATCCATCCACAGCTAGATTGTTCTCACTGTTGCCTCAATCTTGGGGAATTATAGTCCAAAACCTATCTCAATGTAGGTTGAGAAAGACTGAGAAGCATTTTTCAAAGTCTTGTGGGATGTATAGGGCAGATCCTGGTTTTGTTAACTGTGTGCAAAGCAAGATTCGATGACCCCTGCTGAACAGACCTTCAGATTAGTCTTTACTTCAATGCTTCGTTGGCTCCAGATTCTGTCTTGGAATGAAAGAGGTAACCAACCTACAGAGGAACAGAGGCCTCTATGAGGTTAGACAGACAGGGTGGAGAGTAGAATTTGGGTGTGGAAGAGACAAGCCACAGACAAGCAAACACCATGTAGACAGCTTGTCCTTGCCCCAGCCCAGGCCTTGGGGTTAGAGAAGCAGCCCTCCCCAGGAAAGGGCCCAGCCAGTCTCATGCACCTAAAACATTCTTTAACTTGGCTCTCAAAATTACACAAATCAATATTTTCATTTTCTGCATAAGCCTGGAGATCGGGTTAGGGATGGGAAAAGGCTAAAAAAGGGGGACCTCAAGAAAGGCTGGGCTTGGCTTTCATTTCAGGAAAGAATTCAGATTTATTCCTTTATTTTTTCCATTTTCTTTCAAGTGACATGAATAAAGTTTGGTCCTGGGGTCCAAAAGACAAAGAGCATCTCTTCTACAGTCCCAGCCACAAGATCGTAGTCAGGTTTAAAGGGTGCCCAATTTAGCCGAATCTGCTTGGACATAAACCTTAACTGAAGTCCAGTCGACCTCCTGGAGAGACAGGATTTATCCCATAGCCAGAATACCCCTGAGCTCTTTCCCCCAATTCCCCAGAATTTATAAGCCCATCATTAGCAGGCTTCCCAGAGATCCCTAAGGTGCATTTGAATGTATTTTCCTGTCTCACCAAATCATAAAATCCTTAGAAAGAAAAAACATTAGATTTTTCATGGAATCCTAATTTTACTGAGGCAGAAGAGCTAATTAGCCTGTCCCAAATCACCACCTAATAAACATTCTGAGTCTAGATTTGAACTCGGGTTTTCCTATCTCCAAATCCAGCATTTTGTCCACTTTGAAAAATCACTCCTACAAACACACTCTGTAGCACCAGAGATTTCGAGTAGGAATCAATCAACAAGCACTTATTAAACACCTACTATGTGCCAGGTACCTTTCTAGAGCCTGGGATATAAAGGCAAAAAATGACAAAATCCCTACTGTCAAGGAGCTCCCAATCTAACAGAATGCACCTTAGATGTCACTTCAACATTCTCAGTTTACAGATGAGGCTGGAAGAGATTAAAAAATTTATCCAGAATCATATAGCTAATAAGGGCCTGGGGTGGGATTCACACTCAAGTCTTTCTGACTTGACTTTAAAAGTTTCCTATCACTTAACTATAACATGCTGTCTTTTGGGGGGGAGGGGAGAGAGGGGAAGGAAGGCAACTGGGTTAAGTGACATGCCCAGGATCACATAATTAGACCTGGAACTAAATTTGAATTCAAGTCCTCCTCACTCCAGAGTCAATGCTCTATTCACCTAGTCACCTAGCTGCTCCCATGCAGAATTACAGTTATTTCCCTAAGAAATCCATCAGAATTTCCTGAAAGGGAAACCCCAGGATCTTTTGATTCTGGGAGCACCACAACTTTAAGGGACCTTAAGAACTTTACTTATTCAATCCTAGGAGGCACTGTGTTCTCTAAATAGCTGTAAACTTAAAGTTGGGAGACTAGATCTCCCAATTCTGGCCCTAATTCTACTTGTGGAAATATTAGATGCAAGACAAGATCCAAACTCTCACCTATAAAGCAGAGATAATATATCATCTATTTACCTCTAAAGGCTAAAAATCTGAAAGTCCTATTCAAATAATTTCATTTCTGTTGGCTTTAGTTTCCTCATCTGTAAAATTAGGAGGCTGGACTCAATAAACTCTAAAGTTCCTCCTACCTCTAAATCTAAGGTTGTGTGATTCAGATCCTTTTTAGAGTAGTTAATAGATTCCCACAAATTAGATGGTCATAAAATGGGATTAGAACCCAGAAGGCAAACAATGCTCTTGATCCCACACCACAATTCACTTTCCCATAGAGACCAGGATTTATGTGAGGCACTTGTGACTCCTTCCCAAAGCCAACAGAAGTGGGCAGGATTCTCCCAGGTGCCTTTCCTTGGGGAAGAATCCCTAACACAAGTTTGCAAAGAAGAATTCTAATAAACTAAACTTTTTATAGCAAAGTTTAAGGGTAATGACTTGCTCAATCTCCCCCTAATTAAGATTCTGACCCAGTGCTTAGATCTATGAGATGAGTTCCATTGAGAAGTCCAGAAACCTTCGTCTGGATGCCTCAGGTCTATCATGCTTGGTTCTCTTTATACAGCCTTAGTTCCCTTAAATCCTTGAGACACCCAAGACTAGGGACAACAGTTTCTGGTGTGATTTCCCTCCAGCTCTACAGAAACAGCTACCAGGAAAGAAAGGCATTTGGCTTGGTTTGTGAGGCCCTACAGAAGGCAAAGCATCTAACATATTTGCCCCACCAGCCATTCAGATGTTCTCCAACCCTAGCTGACTCTTGTAGGGGGACAGCATAGAAGGATGACATCCCTTTGCATTTTTGCTTCAGATGAATCCCTCAGCAACAATTCTGATTGTCCAGTGTCCCAGCATGGCCAGCAATACCCAAGAGTAGGCTCAGATTTCCACCAGGACCCTGAAGCTGCTCCATCTAGCAGGGGAGGAAGGGAGCAAAGAGCGAAATCTAATCAGCAAACATCCCACAATGGTGCTGGCCAGGCTATGGGATGTGTGAGCTGCCAAAACTAATATCATCAAGTCTCTCCCTGTGGAGAGTTGGTCTCACATGGAAGCAAAAGTGGAGTCAGGCAGGGTCAAAAGATATGGAGCAAGGTGTAGAGGGAAAGGGAGCAAGAAGAAAGTCATTAGAGCAAAAATGAAGATGAAAGAGAAAGACTGGGAAGCCGAGGATGAGAGCTGTGAGGGATGAGGGAGATGTACGAGAGCCCATGGGAAGGACATCATGATTGTGGTAAGGACTCCAGGGAAAAGGAAGGGGGTTCTCCCCCAGTTTCTAAAGCCAAGGGAGACTCGTCTCTACCTCCACCCCACCCACCATCCATAGGAATACCAACGAGGATTATGTGCTTGGAGGAAATCTAACTTTCCCAAGAGCAGAGGCTGCTGGGATTCAGGGCTGAGAGGTGATTAAGCCCTGATGGGGATGGAGAAGGCTGGCTTCTCTGACTCACAATTCTGCCCAGAACCTCACTAATTGGCTTTTTGAGGAGTCCTATCTTTGTATTTTCTTTCTCATACTTTGTCAAGAGGTTTACCCATGCAAGCCAGGGCTTATTTTTCTGTTTTTCAAGCACCAGGCAGAGACTATTACAGATAGTTGTTGCTGTTCAGTCATTTTTTTCAATGGTGTCTAATTCTTTGTGACCCCACTTGGTAAGATCCTTCTCTAGATCACTTGACACATGAGGAAACCGAGACAAATAGGGTTAAATGACTAGCCCCAGGGTCACACAACTATTAAGTATTTGAAGCCAGATTTGAATTAAGCATCCTTAAGAAGTTTTCCTTCGAAATAAAAAGCATAAGCATTAAAAAAAAAGAAATAAAGAAACAGCTCCCTAAAGGACACTACCTGACATCTGTCTTTCTATCCTAAAATAACTGTTTATAACATGGGATTTGCTTATTTGAAGGCAAAAGCTGTTTTGCTCAGATTTTTAGGGTATCTAGTATCTGTCTCATAGCAGATGCTTAATCTAATGTAACTATTTTTAGAGGATGAAACAGAGGAACTCAGGAAATTAAGAAATGACTTGGTTGAGATGATACAAGAGGGTCAAAATCCATGTCTTCTGTCTCCAAAATTCAATATTCTTTCCATTAAACCATGTAAGCTCAACAGTTAGCTCATCTTTCTCCCCTTGTCCCCCACTTCATCTATCTTTTAAAATGAAGGAACTAGAAGAAAAAGTGGATGCAGAATTTTAGACCTGACGTCAGAAAGACTTGAAATCAAATCCAGCCTCAAACACCAATCTAGTGATTCTAGGCAAGTCACTTAATTTCTCTCTTCCTTCATTTTCCTTAATTGTAAAACAATAGCATCTGTCTCATAGGGTGCTGAGGAGGATCAAATGAGGTATCTGTAAAGTGCTCAAATCTAACATAGTAGGAATTTAATAAATATTTGTTTTGTTTGTTAATTGAAAATAAAAAAATTAAAAAAAAAATAAATGCTCATTCCCTTCTTTCCTTTTAAAACAAAAGCTTTATGAAATTCAAACTCTTCTAATCATAAAGAAAAATGATCTCTCTTCTCACCAACCCATGAGTCAATAAACATTTATTAAACACCAATTAGGTGACAAGTACTGTGTTAAATGCTGCAATAAACAGTTTCTGCCCTAAAGGAGCTTATAATCTAATGGGAGATGGGGGGTAGGAGAAGGGCAAAATGCAAATAAATAAATCCAAAGCAAACTAGAGATATGATAAATAGGAAGTAATTAACAGAGGGCAGGCTTCCAGTAAGAAGAGATTTTCTACTCGGACTTAAAGGAAGTCTGTAGTTGGTGAAGAAGAGATAGACCATCTTGGGCACGGTGAACAGTCAGAACCAACAGATGAAATATGTTGCTCAGAGAACTCTGGGAACCCAGGACACTTGATTGAAAAGTACATGTAGTACAGGAATAAAGTATTAAGAAAACCCGGAAGGTAGAAGGGGGGTAGGTTATGAAGGGCTTTTAATGCCAATTAGAACTTTTTTTTTTATTTGCTCTTAGAGGCAGTAAGGATCAGAAGGCAGCAGCAGATCATAAGAACTATGGACATGGATAGGCCAAAGGGGAATTTCCTAGCTGCCACTTGAACAATAGGCCACGAGAAGCAGAGAGGGAGCCAAGTACTTTTTCACAGGAGGAAGGTAAGGTGGAATGTGTGCATGAGGATGGGGGAAGAAGGGGAGAAGAGAGACAGCAGAACTCTAAGGGCCAGAGATGGGTCCATATGCTTTCCACCTTCCAAGAAGACAATCGGAGCCATCTCCCCAAGGCTTCTGATCCAACTCAAGCCACAGGGCAACCCTGACCAGTTTCCCATCCAGCCAAGCAAGTTAGAACAGGCTGAAGCATCCAAGCAAGTTGAAACAAGCCGAAGCATCCAGGAAATGCCACAAAGCCCGCCTCTTCAGGCAGTTTCATGTGCATCTGCAGGTCACTAGCAGAAGCTTGGAGAACTGAGAAGTCTAATTCTAGATACATGCATGATTTGCTGACATGCTTAGTGTCCCCAACTCAACTGGGCCCCATCACCAAGTTATACAACTTGGCAAGGTATTTCTCTAAAGAAGTAAAGGTTTTCCTTTTGGGAACTCTGCATTTTTTAAAAAAAATATGTAGGTGCTTTTTTTCTTTTATAAACATCTCGAAGGTTGACCCCCAAGTGGGCAGAGTGGCTCACAGGCTTTGCTGGCAGACAGGAGAATAACAAAAGATTCTAAAGGGAAAGCTCAAGAAGGTGAATGAGAGAGTCCCAGACAGTCACACAAAATAAACAGATATGCTTATTAGCACTCCAATAATGATTTTTATTATTACTGAGTTACAGTTGGAACAAATTATTAGCATATAAAAGATTTCTACTTTGCATTTATAGGTAGTTTCCCATTCCCTTAAAAGGTAACTTCCAATGATAAATGTAGAAATATGTTTAGAAGAATTGCACACGTTTAACCTATGTTGGATTATTTGCTGCATAGGGATGGGGGGGAAGAGAGGGAGAAAAATTTGGAACACAAAATTTTGCGAGGGTAAATGTTGAAAACTATCTTTCCATGTATTTTAAAAATAAAAAGCTATTTAAAAAAAGAAGATGGTAAGGTCCAAGAGGATAGAGAGGATATTATCTTTATTTTTAACCTCAGCTCTTTGCAAGAAGCCTGGCACTTTTAATATGTGTGTTTTTTCAAATGAAGACTAATTTTGCAGTCAAGATTGTTAAGTGAGTCAGCCTCACTTAAAAACTTATTTAGGGAGAAGCTAGACAGCATAGTAAATAGAGAACTGGGCCTGAAGTCCGGAGAACCTGTGTTCAAATCCAGCCTTAGACACAATATTTCTTACCTGTGTGGGACAAGTCACTTAACCCCAATTGCCTCAGTAAAAACAAACAAACAAACAAACAAACAAACCAAAAAAACCTAATTTAATAATTTGAGAACCCCAAAAGGAAGTAAGGAAGGGAAAAGGCATTTATTAAGTATTTATGATAAGCCAGGAACTGTTCTAATAAAAGCATGCTGCTGAAAAGCAGGATCAAGGACCAGTCAGGTTTTGAAAGTTATGAAGTTAGGAAAAAGTAGGGAAAATCTGACTTCTTCCACAAAATGCCTGTTCCAGAAGAAACTTACCAGTGGGAGGAAGGGAATTAAACAGAAATCTACCATAGGGATGGTTGGATATTCCAGGGCAATGAGAGGGAGGTTCCAGGAGGAGACAGCATAGTTTGGAATGGGGCAAGGAAGGGACAAGGGAAGTTATCTAATCCCTGGAACAAGTCTTGATCATTCAGACCCTACTATCATCCAGAGGCCAAATTTCTTCACAAAGTTCTGGACCCAAAGGGAATGTGCACTGATTGGGGAAAAGCTCAAGAAATTGTGATAGATGAATGATGTGAAACACTGTACAAAATAGTACAGTTAAGAAATGAGGAGGGGGATTCTTTAGGGAATACTTGAGAAGACTTTTATAAGTTGGTAAAAAACAAACAAACAAACAAAGGGCACAACACTGTATATGATAACACTGTAAAGGGGCTGTTACGTGCACAGTAGGTAGAGCATTCAGACATGGAGTCAGGAGGATCTAAATTCAAACATGACCTCAAGCACTTACTAGTTGTGTGACCCTAAACAAGTCACTTAATCTGCATCTGTAAAATAAAAAAAAAAAAAGAGCTGAGAGGAAATGGCAAATCAGTCCAGTATCATCGCCAAACCAAAAAAAAACAAAAAACAAAAAACAAAAAGGGGTCACAGAGTCAGAAACTGAACAACAACCACTATAAAAACAAACAACTTTGAAAGACTTAAGAACTGTGATCAAAGCAATGAATCAGGGTGCAGATTTAGTCATTTATTTTTTAGATATAGTCCAAGCAGGAATTTTGTTTGCTTGAACATGTGCATTTTGTTATAGGGTTCCCTCTTTCCTTATTCCAATAGGAGGGAGGGAGAAAATTTTGTTGATTAAAAAAAAGTTTTAAGAGCAGATAAGAGGCAGACCAATACTAGAGCTATGGTGGAAGAATTCAGGGCAAAATCAAATTACTGAATATCTTCAGTATTTCCCCTTTCTGTACCCCATTCTCTTTCTGGCACTCTTAGTATTCTTTCTTTCTTTCTAGATCTATTCCTGCAGCCCCAAATCTGGCTATCAGGAAATAACCTAAAATTAATTTATGCTAAATTAGGTGTGTGTATACATACATATATATGAAATACTTTTCAGAAAAAGAAAAGGACAATCAGCCTACTCTAGCTCAGATACTTTTAAGCTTGCCTCGTATGTCCTACTCTTTTCCATGGGTCATGATTCTTTTATTTTTTCACATGACCCCTAACCCCTTCCCCAACTTTTTTTTTGCTCAAGGGATTGTTCTACCATCACTCTCCCCTTCCCTTTCATATACCTGAGATCCCCATTCCCTGTTCTTTCATAAGATTTAGAACTGGAAGGGAAGTTAGAGATCATCCAATTTTACAGGTGGGGAAACTGAGAAAGGGAAGTCATTTCATAAGATCAGAGGTTCAGAGCTGCAAAGGACTTCAGAGGCCATCCATCTCACCCCCAGCTAGCAGCTAAGCAGAACCAGTATTTAAATCTAGACAGGTTTTATTCTCATGTGCGAGTTACCTCATATCTCTCTATCATCTCCCTCAGCCCTTAACATAATGCTCAACTCGCACACCCGGGGGGAGCCTGGCACTGGCCAGAAAGGAAATGGCCATTGGATCCCCTTCTTACTTGAAGGTAGGCCAGGATTCCTTTCCACTTGCCTGGATAGCCTTTAGATCTTCAATTTCCCCCGTTATGAGTCTCTCAACCTAAAATGAAAACCACAGGAACTAGGTCGACCACAACCAGAATAGGGAGGAAATACACACCCCAGGTCCCCCTTGCTACTCTCCCTCCTCCACTCACTCTCCTCCCCCCTACGCCCAATTCTGGCCTCCCTCCCAAGACCAGGCACTAGGGTGGGGAGGGTACAAGGGAGGTTACTACTAAATTCCCAGAATAGATGTTGCCTCCTCCTCCCGTTAGAGTTTTATTCCTGACCTCAGCTACTTGTTCTTTCTTCCTCATTCAATTCTTCCTTCCTTCCCCACTCTCTCTTTTGTACACCTTTTCTCCTCACCACTTGTTCTTTAAGAAGCTGATATGGGGGGCCAGGGTCAAACTGGGCTGCCACGTGTTAGGGGCTCTAGCCAGCTTTTTAGTCATTTTTGGGACAAGGCTGCAAAATACTCTCTAAACTAATGCAACTTCCTTCTCCTCCTCTTTCACCTCCTCCCCACAAATTTACTATTTTTTCTTTAATTTTTTACTCTGTCCTACCATTTCTAACCCATTCTGTACAGTCCTGGGTCCTCATCCTTCAGCAACAGAAGAGGGAGGCTGCTGTGTTACAATCCTAGGGAATGTGAAACTTTTTCAGTAAAAATCTCTGGATTTCCTAATTTCACATGCCTGGCAATCACTGTCCAACTTCTGGTGGAACAAAGTGGGACAAAAAGGTGGGGTGATTCCCTCATTAACCATTGTTCCCAGGCTTGCACAGTAACCCCTTGGCCCCTTCCACACCTTTCCAATATCTCCCCCCCCTGCCTGGGAGAGCACTGAAATGTAAACTTTACTGTCAGGGGTTGACCTGGGTGGGATACAGGTTTGGGTTAAGACAAACAAAAGTTGGTGTTGCTTTGGGCTCGGAATGGGAAGTCAGCAGGAGTTCCCAGGCCCCTGGAGGGTGGAAGGGGACAGGAGAAGCAACACAAACTGGAAATCCCCAAGCATGCTAACACAGGTGATCTGTCATTTTGGACCCTGTTTCCTTCATCACTACCTTCCTTTCCCAGTCCCACTAGGTCTAGTGGAAAGAACACTGAACTCCAGAATCTAGAGACCTACTTTCAAATCTGGCTAATAACTCTTGCTGGCTTCTCAAGCTAAAGCAAGACACTTTTTCTTTCTAAGCCTCAGTTTTACCATCTGTAAAATGAGGATTGTAATTCATCAGGTTATTGGGAAGAAAGCCCTTATAAAAGGTCCAGAGAAATATGAGCTCCATACAATGAGCCTGTTAGGTAGGAATCATTCCCATTTCCAAAACCCATTTCCCCTCATTTGTTTGGGAAAGCTCCTTATGAATTAGATTTTTTAACCAGTTGATTTCAATCTTTTTTTAACATTTTATTTTATTTTTTATTAAAACTTTTAATTTACAAAACATATGCATGGGTCAACATTGACCCTTGCAAAGCCTTATGTTCCAAATTATCCCCTCCTTCCCCCTATCCCCTAACCTGGATGGCAGGTATTCCAATACATGTTAAATCCCATATATGTATACATAGTTATACAGTTGTCTTGCTGCACAAGAAAAATTGAATCAATAAGAGAAAAAAACTGAGAAAGAAAACAAAAGGCAAGCAAATAACAACAGAAAAAGTGAGAATGCTTTGTTGTGATTCATACTCAGCCCCCATAGTCCTCTCTCTGGGTGTAGATGGCTCTCTTCATTACTGAACAATTGGAATTGGTTTGAATTATCTCACTGTTGATGAAAGTCACGGCCATCAGAATTAATTATCATATAATATTGTTGTTGAAGTATATAATGATCTCCTGGTTCTGCTCATTTCACTCAGCATCAGTTCATGTAAGTCTCTCCAGGTCTCTCTGAAATCATCCTGCTGGTCATTTCTTACAGAACAATAATATTTCATAATATTCATATACCACATCTTATTTAGCCATTTTCCAATTGATGGGCATCTACTCAGTTTCCAGTTTCTGGCCACTACAAAAAGGGTTGCCACAAACATTTTTGCATATGTGTTTCCTTTTCCTCCTTTAAAATCTCTTTGGTAGTAGAATCTTTGCTGGGTCAAAGGATATGTCCAGTTTGATAACTTTTTGATCATAGTTCCAGACTGCTCTCCAGAATGGTTGGATCCATTCACAACTCCACCAACAATGCATCAGTGTCCCAGTTTTCCCACATCCCCTCCAACATTCATCATTATCTTTTCCTGTCATCTTAGCCAATCTGACAGGTGTGTAGTGGTATCTCAGAGTTGTCTTAATTTGCATTTCTCTGATAATAGTGATTTCATCTGACTACAAATAGTTTCAATTTCTTCATCTGAAAATTGTCTGTTCATATCCTTTGACCATTTATCAATTGGAGAATGGTTTGATTTCTGATAAAGTTGAGACAATTCTCTATATATTTTAGAAATAAGGCCTTTATCAGAATCTTTGAATTTAAAAATGTTTTCCCAGTTTATTGTTTTCCTTCTATCTTTTCTGAATTAGTTTTATTTTAGCAAAAACTTTTTAATTTAATATAACTAAAATTATCTGTTTTGTGATCAATAATGATCTCTAGTTCTTCTTTGATCACAAATTCCTTCCTCCTACACAAATCTGAGAGGTAAACTCCTATGTTCTTCTAATTTGTTTATAATATCATTCGTAAGTCCAGATTATGAACCATTTCAACCTTATCTTGGTGTACGGTGTTAGGTGTGGGTCAATGCCTAGTTTCTGCCATAATAGTTTCCAATTTTCCCAGCAGTTTTTGTCAAATAGTGAATTCTCATCCCCAAAGCTGGGGTCTTTGAGTTTGTCAAACACTAGATTGCTATAGTTATTGACCTTTGTGTCTTGTGAACCTAACCTATTCTACTGATCAACTAGTCTATTTCTTAGCCAATACCAAATGGTTTTGGTGACTGCTGCTTTATAATATAGTTCTAGATCAGGTACAGGTAGGCCACCTTCATTTGCTTTTTTTTTTTTTTTTTTCATTAAAGGAATTAGATTTTCTAGAGATGTGAAATGATAGGGGAAAGAAAGCTACCTTGGCACACTATATACTGAGAAGGAGGAGGAGGTTGTGAGTGATGACTGGACTATTTAATTCAGTTTCCAGAAGTCTTTGAGCTTGAAAGGTGTGTAAAGTAAATTTAGTCCAACCCATTCATTCTATAGTTAGTTAGGTGACTCAGTGGATAGAACATTGGATCTAAGGTCTGAAAGATCTGATTTCAAATCAAGCTTCAGATGTTTATTCAGAAGCTGAGCAAGTCACTTAATCTCTACTTCTATTTGCCTTAATCCACTGAAGAAGGAAATGGTAAGCCACTGCATATCTTTTCCAAGAAAACCCCATATACAGGATCAAGAAGAGTTTTACATGACTGAATAACAATTTATTTTATAGGAACCTGAGTCTCAGCAAGGGGAAGACACGCAGGAAAACAGTAGGATTAAGGTCACACAAGTGTACAGTAGAGCTGTGATTCAAGCCCAAGCCCTCTGCCTGAAAAGCAGTATTCCTCTTTATCACCTTTAAACGACTCCAAGAAATATCTGTCCTTTTTCTTCGTGGTTTTCACCAATCAATTTGATAACTTTTGGGGTAAGGCACTGTGCTAGGTGATGGGAGCACAAGAATAAAACTCCCAAACTCAAGGAATAGGGATGGGAGGAGAGGGAGGACTCAATACTTCCAGGCCAATTCCATGTCAAGCTGGTTTTAGGGGAGCCATCACTCTTCCCCACAGGATTCTGGGTTCTGACAGATTAGCTTTAGTCTTCCCCAAAACACACTGATCTTTTGCCCTTTCTGGTTTCTCTTAGATGTTGTTCCTCCACTGAGAATATAATCTCTTTGAGGACAGAAGCTATCCTTGCCTGTTTTTATTGTATTTCTAAGTGATTAGCTTAGAGTGTACCACATAAAAAGTGCTTAATAAATTATCTTATTAGTCTATTGTTTGCATAAACAAATACAGCCAGGAAAGGCATCTATGGCAGTAGTACTTGAATTGTACTCTGAAGGAAGCTAGTGAATCTACTAACTGGAGATGGTAAAGAAATAGAATCCAGAGAAGGGAGACCTCTTAAACAAAGAAATCACAGATGAAGTGCCATCTCTTGGAAAGGAAATAATATTATAGGGTTAATCTGACTGACTTAGTGTGAGGGGAAGTAATAAGAAATAAGACTTAATAAGGTAGGTGGTGGTTTTATAGCAGGCTTTAAATCTCACGCTGAAGACTGCATTTTATCCTAGAGGTTACTAGACATTATTAAAGGTTTTTGAATAGAAATAATGTAATTAATGAACATTTTGGCAGTGGGGCAAAGGATGACTTTAGAAAGGAAGGAGACAGATCAATTAGGACACTTTTGTAAAAGTTAGGAGAGAATCTTCCCTCCTTTCCTTAGTGAGGTGGGGGGCTACAAGTATAGATTCTGATCAGCTATAAACCGGTTGCTTTTGCTTAACTTAAAAAATTGTTACAAGAGAAGACTCCCTGGCATAGGGAAGAGAAGAAAGAGGGTACACTTGAAAATGTGTAATTCAGTCATTTTTCAGAATTGAGCCTGGTTCTAACTACTCTACTAGACAACAACTTAGGCATTTATTCAGTCATTTTCAGTTATGTCTGACTCTTTTGTGACCTTATTTAGATTTTCTTGGCAGAGATACTAGAGTGATTTGCCATTTCTTTCTCTAGCTCATTTTATAGAACAGGAAATACTTGCTTAGGATCATATAGATTATAAGTGTCTAAGGCTAGATTTGAACTCAGAATTCATATAAAACCAACAAATCAATAATAATTTTATATACTAGAAGGAACAGAATTTAAGTATAAGTTAAAAGTGGTATCAATAGGTGCAGTAATATCTTTTATCTATAAAATGGTAGAAAGGTGAAAAATGTTTATTTCAAAGTAAAATAAAAGTGTCAATTGGTGTTCCTGGCCCTTTTCATATGAAAATGTTTGGTAAGAGGCTCTTGTGGGTTGGAACCTGTCTGGAGGCTGTATGATCCACCTCAGCCTTCCTCCTACCCCTTCCCGCATTTTCTAACTCCACTGAATGAAGAATGAGGAAATGGGCTTCTAGATCTCAGCTGATATCAGAGGATTAAAGTTTTATCAATTTGACCCCCTTCCTGGAGGTTAAAGTTAGTTTTCCCAATCAAGCATTGTTTTTCTGGCCCAGGCTCTGAATCCTGGTTAGGTGCTGTTATCAGAGATTCAGAAGGGGGAGGAGACACAGCGGCTGATTTTGAACTTAGCTAGAGAAGGAAAGTTAAATGCCACCAAGAGAAACAAAAAACACCATGGCTTGGTCTTGGAGAAAGCAAAGAGAATAAGCTAATCTGCAAAGTGGGTACTCTGAGATATCAGTTATCTCTGCAATTTATACTCTCTCTCAAAGATTTTAGAGTCATTTGGGGAGGGGTAGCCAGGTGGTACACTATATCAGGATTAGGAATACCTAAATTCAAATTTGGCCTCAGATACTCCCATTGCCTCCCCCCAGCCTCCTAAAAAAATAATGTGAATAGAGGCTGGATGGTGTCACTGTGGCCTGGGCAAGAGTGTCCTCACCTCCATCCCCAAATAAGGAATCATACATCATAGATCTAGTAACTTCAAAGGGCACTGTCCAATTCCCTAAATATATAGATTTGGGAAAAGTTCCAAAGACCCAAGATTAGAACTAGTCTCAACCCCAAATGGGGAAGGAGGAAGTTATTCCATTGGACCAGTTATTCCATTGGACCATATCAACCCCATCTGCCCTTATGCTTTCAATCCCTCCTTGATGTGGAGAGATTGCAGTTTCAAAATTAGTTTATCTTTTAAGGGAAAAGGAACAGAAAATGTAAAGAGATTCTTTTTGAAATGGAAATTTAAGATACATTTAGGCATCTGCCCCCTCCCCAACTTTTAGAGAAATACTTTATGTATGGAAAGGTCACTGAATTTGGAGTCAAAGAATCTGAATTCAAATTTTGACTCTGTCCCCCTTGCTATCTGTGTAAAGTCTTAGGCAAGTCACTTCATCTGAGCCTAAACTTCCCCATATGTAAGGTGAGGAAATTGGACTGGATGACCTTTAAGATCACCTCCTGCTCTACCTCTCTAATCTTATGGTCCTATGTCCCTTGGAGTTATAGTGCTATGGGAGATGGGAAGAATGGAAATGGTCCCTTGAGAATACAGAGCACTCCCTCTACAAATGGAGGTCAGCATCATCTTTGTGATTTATTATCTTAGAAAGTTGCTTCAAGGGGCAGATTGAAGTATAATTTTTTTCTCTTTATTTTATTTCTCTTTATTTCTGCCTTTTTTTGGCACTATGGCTAACATGGAAATATTTTGCATGATTCCATATGTATAATTAATATATAGTTTTCCTTCTCAATGGGCGAAGGGACTTAAGGGAGGGAAAGATTTGGAAATCAATATTTTAAAAAGAATCCTAAAAGTGAAAAATATATTTATTTTTAAAAAATTAAAGTTGTTCAAAAGGCTGAGAAATTAAGAGACATGTCTACTATATTCTAAGCCTCACAGTGTGTCATATGCTGGGCTTAAACCTTGACTGGTTGTCTATCCACTATGGCCTTCTACATACAGTGTATGTAGACACAAACATATATATGTATATATGAATGCATGTATATATATATATATGTGTGTGTGTGTGTGTGTGTATCCTATAACTTTTTATTCATAGCATGGAAAAAAACTGCCATCTCTAAAAGCTACAGCAAATATAGAGGCTGTACATAACAGTGGGGTCAAACAGAAATGGATAATTATCATTATTCATGTTCTATTATATTTTTACTTATTTTGTTCAACATTTCCCAATTACATTTTAATATGGTTTGGGCAGCTATTTTTTAAAATATTATTTTTCTGGGCTGGAGTGCCTTAGAGGCTGAAGTTTTGAGGAGGACTGGGGCCTTTCAAGGGAAAGACACCTTTTCTGAGATCTGTAAGTGTAAGGTTGTGCTACAAATCAGCTAAGATCAGAATGTAACCATAGACACAGAATGTAAAAAAAGGAATTCACAGGCTGGATGAACTGCACACTGTCATTCTAAGGAGAAAAGTTTTAAAGGGCTCAGGGCCTTGGACATCCAAACTCTAAGCTTCATGAGGTTGGAGACTCCAATAAGCTTTACTGGGATTCTCACATCTGGTCCATCACAGTTATGAATCCAATTGCCCTTGCTCATATGAATTGCCCGTATTCTGGGAAGATAAGTAGGCAGTTTGAGTTCCTGAGTGAGATGCTTTTACCAGGAGCTGCCTTTGGATCAGGGTCAGGGCCAACAAGCACTTTAGGGTCACAGGTATTGGGCCCTTATCCACTAGTTTTTGAATAGTTTCACTAGGCGCCCAGTGTGGGATGTTAGATACTCCAAGGAGCAGGGCAGTGCTATGCTTGATACTTCCTGATCTTTCTTCTCTGTTCTACGACCCACCTGCAAGGTCAAAATCCCTTCAAGTCCTCTCCCTCCATGATTCAGCTTCTACGCTAGACTTTGGAACCATATACATTCCAGACAAAAGTTGAAGTGGGGAGGATGTGGAGGGAGATAAGAGTTCAGGGTTGACAAATGGGGTTTTCTTCCACATGCTGCCCCAAGCCCACCAGAGAATATAAATGTCAATCTGGGGGTGTTCTTCCTCCTAGTCTGCCCTGGAACCTTCTGCAAGAAATTCAAAGATTTACATCTTCTAACAGAGCTTGCCCACTCTTTGACTGAAAGCTTGTTTGTCTCCCTTCCACCTGAGACAATGTTTATATATTTCCCAGATATAGGAAAGGTGAAGGTGGGGTGTTTCCAGGTTAAACTTCTGGGCTTCCCCCACCCCTCCTAAAGCCACCAAACCTGGATGTTCAGTCCCTACGGCCACTAGGGTGGGTGGATTTTGTTTTGTGTTTTAATGTCTGGGGCTCTCTAAAATTACTCTTTTTTCCTTATCCCTTTCCTGGGCACTTCAAGAAAGAAGTTTGCTCAGTCAGAACTCCTCTCAAATCAAAGGCTAAAGGAATGGGCTTTGAAGGGGTGGGGCAGTGGTGGTAGTTTTGGGTAATAAGTAACCGCTCATCCTTGAAAGCTAGGACTTATGTGATAAGAGATTTATTAGCCCAAGCCATTTATTATTTTCTTTTAAGATCACTCTAGTGGTTCAACTCTTAAGTCTTTCAACTAAAAAAACAAAGAAAATTGGTGGAATGATGGCAAATCTACACACTCCTAAATATGACTGGGAAATGAAAACATCCATTTCTGTTTATAAAACAGCTCCTGAAGGGGTTGTAAGGGGCAGCCAGAGGTCACCTCAGTCATCCCCCTACCTACATGAAAACCCTTACCTAACACTGATCCTGGCAGGAGATTCCATAGGCTGTCTGCCTCCCTCCCCCCACTGCCCAAGACCCTCCCCAAGGGCTAACCACCACCTGCCAGGAAATTCTTCCTTATTGTCTAACCCAAGTCCCTCAGGCTGCAACGCAGATCCATTTCCTCTGGTTCCGTCTTTGGGCAGAGAAGAACAGCAGCTGTTCTCCATCCAGCGTGGAATAAATTGTACACGAATCTATCAGATCTTCCAGGAGGGCCCAGGGAAACTGAGTGTTTTTTTTTTTTAATTGTGGGTAGGAGTAGTGATTATTCCTCACTGTCTCCAGATCACAGTTACAAGTCAGGAATCATAATCAATATCTTGGTTCTTTATAGTTGCACATTCCCCTTTTTTCACCTCTAGTCCAATAATGTCAAGTTCAAATATAGAAAGAAAAGGAAGTTAGGACACTAAATTGTAAATAAGATTGACTGCAGACTACAAATTGACATAGAGAACCACATATTAACATTGACTTTGTTTTGTTATATTTTTATTTTGTTATATTTAGGAATAGCAATATTCTGGCTTTCTGGTGGGAAGGAGGAGTAGGAATTAATTCCCTGTATGGTAGTGGAGTGCGAAGCTGGAAGACTCCTCTTCCTGAGTAGCTGTGTGACTTTGGGAGCAAGTCACTTAACCCTGTTTGCCTCAGTTTCCTCTGTAAAATGAGCTGGAGAAGGAAATGGCAACCCACTCCAAATGGGTCACAACTGAACAACACAACCCCTTAGGTTGACGAGTTGGTTGGGGAGCCAGGTTGGGAGGGGTTGGGAATACTATTCCTAATATCTGTAGAAGAATATCACCAGAAGAGATACCTAGATCTTTGGAACTCGGAGGAGGGGAGGGAGGACAAACTGAATGCATTTCTAGCCTCAAAACTACCAGAGCAATGGCAATGCAACCCAGTCTGGCCCCCCACACTGCCAGTCTCAGGAGTGGGACGTGACCAGGGTTAGTAACTCTCCAGTCATTCTAAGCTCACCGTGTGGAAAAGTACAGCTGAGCCCTGGTCAAAGCTGACTGAGGGGTGGGGGAAGAAGGAGAGAGATGGAAACCTGGTCTAGCTCTTCTACCTGACCCTTCTCCCTCCTTCTGCTCTCCTCACCCTGGGGACTAGCTGGCAACAGGAAGTGAAAGACATTTCTCCTTCCATGGAATCCCACTGGGAAATTTACCGGGCCAGGGCAAGAGCTTTCAACCAGGAGCAGCTTCCAATCTTGTATTTAATAGCCCTTTGCCATTTAACCCAACTCCACAAATAATTCCTTCCCAAGTTTCTAGCAAATACAGCCTGGGAGCACAGTAGAGACAGCATGAGGGCTGTTGTAAGAGTGATATAGTAGGAAGAGTTGAATTTGAGTAAAATTCTAGCTCTGTCACTGACTTTTGGGCAGGTACAGACCCTCATCAACTCACACCTGGACTATTACAATAGCTCGCTAGTCCATCCTCTACTCAGCTGTCAATTACTTCCCAAAAGCACAGGTCTGACATATTACTCTCCCCACTCAAAAGTGGGGGGCAGCTAGGTGGCACAGTGGATAGAGCACCAGTCCTGAATTCAGGAGGTCTGAATTCAAATTT
>NC_133620.1:282045362-282120362 GCF_048593235.1 Sminthopsis crassicaudata | reverse complement strand
ACAGCTAATAAATAATAGCAGAGATGAGATGTGAACCTATCTGGGTAGTGCAATAAAGTAGTGGGCTTGAAAGCATGGAAACTCATCTTCATGGGTTCAAATCCAGCCTCAAACATTTACCGTGTGATCCTGAACAAGTCATTTCACTTTCTTTATATAAATTTTCTCATCAATAAAATGAGCTGGAAAAGGAAATGGCAAACCACTCCAGCATCTCTGCCAAGAAAAATCCAAGTAGGGTTTTCAACTCATAGCACGTTGGATGTCTGAACAACTACTACCATAAGGATTAAAGCAGTGAGTCAGGGTGCAGATTTTGTCATTTATTTTTCAGATATGGCCCATGCAGGAATTTTGTTTGCTCGGCCATATGTATTTTATTGCAAGGTTTTTGTTTTCTCTTTTTCTAATGGGAAGGAAAACACTAATTTTTAGTGACTGAAAATACCATTGGAAAGAACAGTAGGTATGGAGTTGGAGATCTGAATTCAAATTCTACCCATTACTCACTACCTTTTAGGACTACAGAGTAGCCATACAACTTGCTCAAACCTCAATTTCCTCAACTGAAAATCAAGAGAATTGATCTCAATGACAATAAATTATCTCCCAGATGACTCATCCAATGGTCATTTTTTGGACTAAAGAAGAAAAGTGGGTCATACAACAGAAGGAAAATACTTAGCTATAATTTGTCTGAAAACTTAAGCTATAAGCAAGGACACAGTGTATGACTGCCTGGGCCCTTTTAGTACAGGTATGAGACATATTACAACATACAAGAATAGTCCAAATGAATAGAGAACAAAGGTAACTGAAGCCCATTATAAATTTACTAATCTACTTCCAGCAGACCACAGACACTTTAAATAAACCAATCAGCTGCAGGCTAGATAAGGAAGTAGGCTGTTCCTTTGATGGTTTGTGGTTGAGATCATCACCCCATCCTTTTCCTGGGTGGTGGTGGGGGGATGGAAGCTCCTTTGACAGACTAGGAGACAAGAAACTAAAATGGGGAGGTTCAGAGAGACAAAGATTTGCCCAAGTAATACCATACAGATAGCAGTGACTTTAGGCCCAGGCCCTTTGGCTTAAGCCCCTCAAGGGATAGAGACCAGAGAACTGGCTTACTTTTCTTTACCTCAGGCCTTTTGGTTCACAGGTCACTAACTCAAACTCTAAAACCTAATGCTTCATCATCCACAACCTGGCTCTCCTCTCTTCAGGACTGGAAAATGCCAAGAGGAAATAACCCTCAGAGTGATACAAGTCACATACAAAGTTCCTGGAATTTAGAATTTGATGTAAAGCCAGGAAGATCTTACTTCAAATCAGGACTGAGATCTCTGTGACTTTGGTTCAATTACCTAATCTCTCTGGGTCATAGTTTTCTCATCTATAAAATGAGAACAAGATAACTTGATCAAAACAAATGAATTTTTCCCCCTCCATGGAGATCCAATGCTACTCTTGCCCCAAGATCTCAGGGTTCTTCCTCTCTTTGGGAAACTTCCAGATTTAATATTCCTGACAAATCTGGCTTCTCACAGATAAGGAGGCTAAAATTTGAGGAGTTTCTGCTAAGAGACAGATGTCATTCAAATCCAATTCCCTAAGGTTCATTTTTCCCATTTATATCAGACTTACAAAAAGTCTCCCCCATTCCTACCTCCTCCAACAGACACAAAATTGTTGAAGTGCACCATTTTATAGCAAACTTAACAACATGTCTCAACACAAGGATGGGAAATTCATGCCAGACAGTTGAGGGAGAAGAGAGGTCAACAGGGTTATTTAAGGAAGACTTTTCTGTGGTGAAATTTTTAAAAGAGAGAACTTCCTCTAATAGGACTGGAATTTCCCAGGTTCAGTGATGGTTTGTTTAAAGGGTAAGAAATAATAATGGGGGAGGGATGAAAAACAGATTCCCTAGTTTAAGGAACCTGGCCCATTGGGACCATTCATTATCACAAATGACCTTGCAATTAGATTTGGAATTAGAGGACTAAGGTTCAAATGCTCCTTTTTATAAGAGATTTTCATGGCCATTAAATTACCTAACTCTCTGGGTCATAGTTTCCTATGCTGTAAAATGAGAAAGTCAGACTAGATGACTTCTTTTTGTTGTTGTTGTTCAGTCACATTCGACAAATGCATGTGCAGGGTTGCCTCACCTGGGATTTCCCTTTGTTGTTGTTCAATCATGTCCAACTCTTTGGGGCATTGTCTAAAAGTTTGGCCAGCTTTTTACTTGACATTTTTAGTATCTCTGATGACTCCCATTTCTGTGTCTCCTTATTTTGTTATTCAGTCAATTTTAGTCATATCCAACTTGATAAGCATATTTAAGAATCATTAGCATAGAGATAATAATTGAATACATGGGACCTAATGAGATCATGAAGTGAAGCAGTACAGTGGGACTCAGGACAGACCCTTGGAAGACACTCAGGGTTGTCAGATATGACTTGAGGAAAAGATATAGCAAAGGAAACTAAGGATCCACAAAATAGGCAGGAGGAGGAAAAGGAAAGAACAATGTCACAGAAACCTAGAGAGGAATTAGTATTAAGGAGAAGAGAGCAATGCCTTCTTGCAGAGACAAAAACTTTGGAGAGGATAGTTTCCATGAAATAGTGAGGTCTGAAGCTAGACTAATAAGAGAATGAGGGGAAAGAAGTGGAGGAACCTATTATAAACAGCATTCTCAAGGAGTTTGATCATAAAAGGAAAGAAATTTGGGATGAAAGCTATCAGGGCATAGACAAATCAATTGATGGTTCTTTGAGAATGGGATAGTATGATTGTAGGTAGTAAAAAAGCAATTAGTAGAGAGGTAAAGATGGAGAAATAAATGAGAGATGGGATGAAATGAGATCATTTGTGCATCTACAAAGGTTTGAAGATTTCCAAAATCAACATGGTGAGAATGCATTATTTAAACAGGAGTAGCATAAAGGGATGGGATAGATGATAATGATCCTGGGGGGTTGGGGTGGGAGTGGAAGAGGGCTGTACCAGGTTCCTACTTCCAGTGAAAGGAGGTAGGACAGATATCTTGCAGGACAGGAGATTCATGGGAATAAACTCTTGTCAACAACTGGAAATCTGGGGAACTGCCTGGGAAAGGAAAAAAATCTCAGGAAGGGCTCCCTTATTTCTTAGTAACTGCTAAGCAAGGAGATTTCCTGCCCCTTGACACAGGATTCCTCTGGGACTTTGAGGTATTTAATACTTCTGTGCAAGGGTATGTGAGGGGAAGACAAAGAGTTTGCACAACCTTCTGAGGCAGACTGGCCCCATTAATATGTCATCCCCAACAACTGACATGTAGCAAATAGGTTTAACTTTAAATCTAGAGGATTCAACTGAAGTGATGATAAGTGATGAGGTCTCAGGAAAATGTTTTTTAAAGGTTCCTAGTAGAATCACTAGAACTTTGAATGAGTAGGTAAAGCATTGTTTCTTAAACCCTGCTTTTCATCCCAAATCTGTGACAGTGTGCTATAACTGGAAAAAATTGCTGGGTTTGAAATCAGAAGACTGTTCAAATACTGCCTCTACTACCTGTTACTCCTGACTTACTATCTGTTACCTTGGATGAGTCAATTCACCTCAATGGGTCTCAGCATCTTCATCAGTAACATAAGTGGGTTGGATTAGATGACTAATAAGGAAGGATGCTTTTATTTCTAAATCTAGAAATTTAGATTTTACTTCTGGGTTGTTGTGAGAAAACGCACTTTGTAAACTTTTAAAGGAAAAGAATGGGAATTATTAGTAAGTTCTATGAGAAGGACTTGGATAGGACTGGTAGCCTTCCTCTTATATAACATAGCCTCAGACTGAGCTTCTTGCTTATCATTTTTAAGAGGGTAATACAAAAAGGTCCCCATGTGTCTTTCTGTACCTCACAGTACTAACCATGATACCCATCAGCAAAGGACACTCAACTAACAATGGATATTGAGTGTTTAGTGAGCTTCAGCCCAGAATTTGACACTATAAGTGGGTATAGAGAAGTCTGACAGGCTGTCTTTGCCCTCAGGGAATTTATAGTCTAGCCAGGGAGAGAGTGCAGCAAGAGGAAGAATCAATCCAAGTAGAATAGGTATTTAGCTAAGGAAAAGAGCTATAATAAAATTACAGGAGGCATTCTGTTGGAAGGAGAAATTAAGTTGCTATTGAAGAAAGAAGGATTTTGTTGTTGTTGGAGGAAGCAATCCAGGTAGTAAGGATAATCAGGACTGTAACGAGATAAATAAATTTGGAGGCTCCTTTCCAGAACTCCAGAGATCACTTAAACAGCAGGAGGATACTTTGTAATAAAATAAAGTTATCTTGGAGGAAAATCCTGGGAGTATCATTTTGTTTGGACGTACATCCAAGGCACTGTCCTACTCTCTAGGCATTCCCCAATAAAACAAAGCAAAACCTACAAAACTCTTAATTGGTTGGGTGGCTAAAATTTAATTTGGTCCAGAGAAAGTAATACAAGATGAGAACAGGTTGTACCACTGACCCTATGTGACCTCAAAAAAAAGTCACTTCTTTCTGGGGGTTGGTTTCTTCTCTATAAAATGGGGTGGGAGAGCTTAAGTAGATGCACTTAAAACGTTTTCCAGTTCTCACATTTCTATGACTATGATTTGGAGAGACACATGAGACAGTAAGGAAAGCTAGGATCAAATACTAGGTAGATTATTTCTAAGTTGTGTAACCTTAAACAAATCACTCAGTTTTCTCAATTATAAAATGAGGTTGGACTAGAAGACTTCTAATGTTCCTTCCAGGTCTAAATATTTAACTTTATGCTCTAACACTGCTAGATGATCCTTATTGTAATGTTGGATAGTCACTATTTATTGAACTTTAGAATTTTTCCTACCCTTTTTTCCCTCTTCCCCAGTTGACTTTTTCCACTGCCATCCAGTTTCTCCTTCTCTCTCCTTCTGGCCAAAGTTTCCCATCAATAACATTTTGAGGCTCCAAAACAGTAACTTTCAAAGTTTTCTTTTGTTTTGTTTTCTCTATTTGTCTGAATATGCTCACTCCTTGTACAGTAGGCATTTAATAAATGCACGTAGATGAATAAATGAATGAAGTCCCTATGCTATCCAGGAGAAGGTTGGGAGAGACTTGACCAAACCTCTTAATTACTTGGAGTTTGGAGGCCTTTGATTTCATCTGGCCTGTTTGAAGATATCTAGAGGAGAGGGTGGGGTGAGGAACCTTAACCAAGGAGATTCTTTGTAACACTAAGTGAGTAATGAATAACACAGCCCTTAACCTAGAGGCCACAGTATCCGTTAGGCTGAAAAAGCAGTTACATATATGGGTATTAGAGCTGGGTACTGCCACTGATCACTGCTGGGGAAGTGATTTCAACAACACAACTGTCACAAATCACAGATTCAGGCCAGGAAGGAGTGTCTAAAGATACTCCCCTTCTCCCCATTTTACAGATGAGGAAGCTGAAACTCAGGAAGTTGTTCAAGCTTACATACATATCAGAGGCACGATTTGTAACTAGGTCTACAGCCTCCCAAGGTAGTGCGCTTCCCATCAAATTACTTGCAAGGGTCCTTTACCAACCCAGTCCTCCCTACCCCTAGCTGCTACTTCCAGGAAGTCTTCCTTGAATGCCCCTTTTCTCAAGCATTCTTTCAGAATGGAGGCTATAAGGCTGGTAGTCACAGTCACAGGACTTAAAGAACCGGAAGAGGAGAGATAGAGACAGAGACAGACCCATTGCCTCCCCTGTACTGATATGTACTGATGAAAAATGAGAAATTTTGTCTAAGGTTACTAAGCTATAAATTGTTAGAACTATGAAGCTCAACCCTTTTTATATCATTGATGTCTTGTAAACAAATTGCCTTGCATTCCAAATACCAAAGGAAGGACACAGGATTAGAATTGGGCAGAACAGACATCCACAGGCTTTGTTGTTGCTCAGTCATTTTTCAGTCTGACTCTGTGACCCCATTTCAGGTTTTCTTGGCAAAGAGACAGGGATAGTTTGCCATTTCCTTCTCTAGCTCATTTTATACATAAGGAAACTGAAGCAAACAGGGTTAAGTGACTTGGCCAAGGTCACAGCTAATCTCTACCTCCTTATTGCTTGTCTGACTTCAAGTCTGAGTCCTTCTACAGGAAGCCTTTACAGATCCCTCTTAATTCTGTTATCTTCACTCAATTGCTTACTTCCAGTTTATCCTGTACATAGCTTATTCACACATAGTTATTGGCACATTTTTGTGGTCGTTTAGTCATTTTTTTCAGTTGTGTCCAACACACAGCTAATTAGTGTCTGAACTCAGGAAGATGCACTGTGTCCACTATTTCATCCAGCTGCCCCATTCACAGGCTTCTTCTAGGTCAAAAGCCATTTTGTGAAGACAGCTTTGAAACTGGAAATCAAAAGTTCTGATCTCTGGTCAAATTCCAACTTCAAACCCTTTAAATTTCAATTCATAAAATGGGAACAATCACTTCTGTTCTATCTCATCAAGGTCAAAAAACATAAGCTCAATGAATCAGGTATCAGTTACAAAATGCTCATCTCCTCTTAGCTTCTTAGCTTAGCCTGTTCCATAATAGGTGCTTAATAAATATTACTTTCTGACTGATTAGGAGACTATTAGGAGACTTCTCACATGGTCTGATTAATTAGTTCTTTGTCATAAGGGTTGGTTTGATGGGTACAGAAAGGGGAAGGGACATATTCAGAAATGAATGTGATGTAAAGATTAGATTATATAAGTAAAATAATTAAGATGTAATAAAATATAATCAACAAAAATAAGATTAAAATCAATTTAAATGAAGTTGGCTATTTGAGGAAGCGTTAGTAGTACCTCCTCCCCCACTGTTTGTAAAACTCCTTGCTTAGATGACTGAGGTGACTGGTCAGGTACATGTGACCCAAGGGACCTCTTCATATAATAAACAATACCCTGAAAACACTCTCTGTGTATCTCTGGCCAGACTTCTTGGTCAGAAGCAGGTGCCCTTGTTTGATTGTGATAGGAAGAGGGAATGGAAATCCAGAAAACAGGTTCCCTGGCAAGGGGGAAACATCTTCCACGAAGGCAGGCAGCAGGAACAATAACAAAGGCCCTGCCCCTGTTTACCTAGAAATGCCCCCAACCTCTTCCTCCTCAGAAGATTCTGGAGATTAAGTAGCTATTTCATAAGGAAGAAGGAGGTGGCTCTGAACTATCCTCAGACACCCTCAGCCTTCAGCCTGATTTTACATGGTGTTCACTTGCATAAAGTCTACACATTTTAATGAACATCCTTAGGTCTTGTACAATGTATTCTCCCAGCAATCTCCTCACCCATTGCTATTTTCCTAATAGGTGGTTGATGCTCCTGTCTCCCATTTTCATTCCACATTCTTTAGTCCTCTCAATAGATACTTAATATGGACCTACTGAGGCTGCAGAACAAAATGATAGAAGGAACAAGGGCCTAATAGTTTAGGAACCCAGAATTCCAATTGTGAGTCTACCATTAACACTGTAATTCTCTTGTAATGTGGGGAAAAAAATCCTCTAATTGGCTTCCTTATCAGTTAAGACTGAAGGGGGTTGGATTTCTGGTCAGTCTTTATAATGTTCTTCCAACTCTACCCTGACTACCCCCTTTTCCTATTCAACCTCTCCCCCAAATCTCTGGCAAAATCTTGGACAAAGACAAGAACTTTGGGATGAATAACATCCCAGTGGAACTTAGGGAGAGAGGTCAAAGGAGATGGAGATAAACCAACATCCAGACACCCTTTGGCTTAATTCTCTGGTTGAGTTGGAATGAGAAGGAGAAAGTAGACAGAAAAATTTATAGACTTGTAACCTTACACAAATATAGATATGTTTTCTACCTATAGGTATATTTTCATGTAATATCTACAGCTGAAGCTGGAAAAGACCTCAGGTCACCTTATCTAACATTCTTATTTAATATAGAAGGAAATAGACACCTTGGGAAGTTAAGTAATTACCCAATATCACATAGATACACAGTCCTCTGGATCCAGTGTTCTTTTCACTACACAATTTTCACTCCTGAATTTTTAAATTAATAATTATTAAAAAAATAATAATAATGAAAGAGAAACTTAGCCAGTACTTACAGCAGAGGGCTAAGTTCAAGTGTTGTGATGAGGGACAGAAAACCAACTTGCTATTGGGTTGGGGTGGTTGATGCTCCTGTCTCTCATTTTCATTCCATATTCTTTAGTCCCTTCAGTACACCTCCCCCTACATACACTCTCATCCCAATCTCTTGAATCCTGGGGTTCTGCTACTTAAAACCTGTGTGACTTGGGAAAAATCTCAATCTCTCTAAGTTTTCCAATAGCCTCATCTGTAAAATGAGTAGGGGACTTAACTAGATAATCTCCAAGGCTCCTTCCTAATTCCTACAATCAGATAATGCTGTTGGCCCCCTTTAACTCAGATCTCACCCCCCCCCTTTCCCTCACAGGAAAGGGAAGGCATCAGTCAGCTCTACTTCCCTTCTAGGCTGAGGAGGCTCCCTCCTCCAAATCCAGCTTCAGAGCAGCTCCCTAGGGTCTGCCATGGGTCAGGGGAGCAGGTCAGTGGCCTCCAAGCATTCCTCTTTAGCACAAGAAACTCTAGGTCTCTCTTCCCAGTGATCTCTTCCTTCCCCGCCCCTGCCTGAGGCAGGCTCCAAGCTCCAGGCTCTATGGTTCGCCTCTTTGTCTGTGAACTCAGGAGTCTACTGGATCTGAACCAATAATAATAATTTTCATTTTAAGGATCTTTACCCTCATCTCCTCAAGTACTCCCTCCACTCATGAGATGCAATTGGTGCAATAATTACTCAAGGTTTACAATGCACTTTTACAATGTCTGACTGAAAAGGATGGTAAAAGGTACTATTATCCCCATCTTATGGTAGAGGGACCATTATCCCCATTTTATAGAGGGGAAAAATTCAGGTCAAAGATTAAATAACTTGTCCTGGAACATAACTCCGGTGCTAAGTTGGTCAATAAGCATTTATTAAGTGCCTCCTATGTGTCTGGCATTGTACTAAGAGTTGAGGATCCAAAAAAAGGCAAAAGACATCAATCTAATGGAGGAGACATTAGCAAATAGATCTGTACAAACAAACTATATACAATATAAATTGAAAGCAATTTCAAAGGGAAAAAAGGAAGTTTGAGGAGATGATCAAAAATTTTTCATAAAGGAAAGCCTTTATCTAAGACTAGAAAGAAGCCCAGGAAGTGAGAAAGTAGAGATGCAAGAGGAGAGTTCCAGGGAAAATGGCAAGTCAGCAGCTGACATGATCTTCTTGTGAGGAAAAGCAAGGAGACCAAACAAGAAAAAGCAAGAGGAAGGGAGAATAAAGGTAGAAAGTTAGGAAGTACTTTCCATCAGGTCCAGACCATTTATTTTACAAATGACAACCTGAGGCTCCAGGTAATTATTCAAGGTCATAAAAAGGCAGCATTTGAACCCAGGTCCAAAACCTCTTACCAAGTCTGAAGGGGAACAGCCATTGTCCCCCAAGGCAACCATAATACCCTCCTATTTATGGACAGTCTTCATGACCTCCCACAGTATAGTCAAACATTCATTAACACTTGGCTACAGTTAGTCAATTCTGTGTTTTCCCATAAAAATAACAATAGCTAAGATTTATACATCTAAGGTTTGTAAGGTTTGCAAAGTATTTTTTGTCTGTTCTCTCAGAAGAGCCTCACAACACAGGGATTATCCCCCAATTTACAAAGGAAGGAAATGAAGCTAGGAAGATAAGTGGTTTGCTCAGGGCCTCAGAGCTAGAGCTACAACTAGCAAAAGTCTAAGGCAGAATTGTAATGCAAGTCTTCCTGAGTACTATCCACATAGAGACTGACCTAACTGCAGTGTTTCAACACATTCCTTCATGGGTATAAATCGATAAATTTTTCACAATCCCAAGCTCCCTTTGGTGTCAAAGTCCATCTTTTAGAGGCCATTTTCTCTTAGTGATGCTTTTATATTCCACCACCACCACCACCACCACTATTTTGATATGATATATACACTAACGCTTGTGGAAAATAAGAAACACATTTTATATTTCTGTATTCCTCATAATTGCTACTATAGTACTAGATATATATTCATTGATTGAAACTGATTGAATAATACTCTCTTCTTATTCCCTTCTGTTTTGTTTTGGTCTGGGTCATTTTGCTCATGCAATAATTGAATATTTGATTAATTTTTTCATAGATTGTTCACATTGGGTTATGTATAAATGCTACACATATATACATATATAGTGATATATATATACATATATACATATACATATAAAAATATAATATATATGTGGAATATATGTGTATACACACATATTCTATGTAAGTCATAGAATTACTCATGCAATAAAATCCTACCTTGATGCCTCACCTTGGGGCAAGATGACCTTGGTTTTTGTCATCAAGCTGCAAGCTCTGACAGCTCTAATTTGCAAGTATAGCATACTGTTTGAAGCCAAGAGGACATGGGTTCAATTTCTGCTGAGTTTTTTAGTAAGATGTGACTTCAGGCACATTATCTTCCTAAATCCCACCTGAAAACTTCACTAAGCAATGAGGTGATACTAGATACATTTCTAAGGTCTCTTCCAGCTCTAGATTATACTCCTAAAGATGCAGAAGAAATCAGGGATCTTTTTTGGCTGTTCTGTGTGTGAACTTCCCTGAAGGCAGGGCTGTACAGAAATCAATCAACAAGCATTTTATTAAATGCTTATTATGTGTGAGCCACTGAATTAAGCACTAGGGATATAAAAACAAAAGGAAAAAAAATATTTCCAGAAGTTTATATTCCAAGGAGGGAAGACAACCCTTCCCCTTTACCCCAGGGTTGCTAGAAGACTCCCAGGCCTAGGTAGAGAGTCATTACCATCAGCCTGGCCCTGCTGCCTAATATCCTCTGTAAACCTTATCATCTTCTTCCAAGTGCCCTTCTTCCCCTTTAATCCTTTAAATTAAAGTAACCTAAACACTTGAGTCTATTTTCCCTGTAGATGGACTTTATTTTATATGTTATCTTCCCCAATTAGAGTGTGAGCGCCTTATGTGCTGGGACTATGTCTCAATTTTTCCATTCTTATCACCAGTATTGCAACTGAAGCTTAAATACTTTGGCCACATAATGAGAATACAGATCTCATTGGAAAAGACCCTGATGCTGAGAAGGAATGAAGGCAAAAGAAAAAGGGGACCACAGATAAGCAGATGGAAAGCTTGTGTCATGGAAACAATGAACATCAACTTGGACAGACTTGAAGATATAGTGGAGGACTGAAGGACCTAGTGTGCTATAATCCACAGTTCATGACTGTGTTGAGGCTGAGAAGGATTTGGGGTCACAGACCAGTATCAAGAAGTATCTCAAAAGAATTTGCAGGCTTGAATCCATTTCCTAGTCAAGGGGCAAAGTTTATTGTAATTATGTAATATAATTATAATATTGTAATTACATAATATATAAAATTAATATATATAATATATAATATAATTATAATTATAACAACATTATAAGCAGGCTAAATTCAAGTCCTAAGACAAAGGAGACCCTTTTATCCAACTTTCTATTTATTGACATGCTAATTCTATGGCCCAAAGAAGTGGTCTCCAGAAATTGTTTATTCTGGACCAGCTGAGAGACAGCAATGACCTGAGGAGTGATCTATTCACTACTGTCTCAGGAGTTTGATCTGTGGGACTATCCTGAGGCCAGAAGCTATTTGACTGAGGAGTGATTTATTCAGAATCAGACAGTTTGAAGCCAGAAGATTTAGGACTATTGACTTATTGTTAGAATAGACGCCCTCCCAAAATCAGGAGATCTCAAATGCTAATATATTACATCAACTGGACAACATCAACAGAATAATTTTTGACACACAGTATCATAATAATAATAGCTTATGTAGTACTTATTGTGTGCCAAGAACTGTTCTAAGCATCTTACAATTATTTGATCCTCACAACCATCTTGGGATATAGGTGCTATTATTATCTCTATTTTATAGAAAGGAAACCAAGGCAGAAATTAAGTGATTTATCCAAGTCATACAACTATTACATTTCTGAGGCTGGATTTGAACTCAAGACTTTTTGACTCCATTTTCTGAAGCTCTACCCACTATACTATATCCAACTGCCACTAAATGGTTTTCCCCACTCCATTCATTCATGTACATGCAATGAGTATATAGAGAATGAGTATAAGGTTTTATTGGGGAGAGAATGTATCCAATCACCCTCTTAACTATATCAAACATGAAATAAGTCAATATCCAGGTGAGATAGGAAAAATGGTAGCTTTCTTGCTCACTGTGCTTCTAAACCATCAACTTCATGGCTATATAGATCTTAGATCAAGGAAACTTAGGAAGGCTTTAATGAACTGATATAGAATGAAATGCACAGAAGCTGATGTCCAAATGGTAAGAAACAGGAGAAACAATTTACAAGCTGCATGGATATTGGTATGAGTGAAACAGGAGAACTCTGATCAGTAACTTTGGGGATCACTTTAAGAACCTGCTGGAGAGGATTGTGGGGTTCTTGCTACCTTGTAGGAGAGAGGTAGCAAACAATACATAAGAGATTCACTTTCAGATTCAGATGATGCATTTTATTTGACTTTATTTGTTACAAAGGGAAACTCCAGGAGGGAAGACAGTCATTCATTAGGAAGTTTTTTTTTAAGGACAGTGATATAATTTAGAAAATACATTTGTGACCATTTCTGATCATGACATTAGTTCCTCCTTTCTAGATCCAAGAAAAGGATATCTTAATGCCCCCCAAAAAGCAGAGTTTGCTCCCTAGAAAACTACAACTAACTACTTTCTAGGCATGTCAGGGCTGAAGGGGAGGGATCATAGGGAAGACAGGGATTTAACAGAATTTATATAGTCCTAGATAAACATCACTAAAGACAACCTAAATATTTAGAAAGAGATTTAAAATAGGGAAGAGGCTTTAGAGACTGATGATTCCAACAAGCTCTAAGGTATAACAGGAGAGAGGAGGTAGTTGGTTGTTATCTTCTCCCTCCTTCTTTGGCCCCCTATCCGAGAGCATGATCTAACACTGACCACACACTAGAAAGACCAGTACTGTCAAGTTACAGGGGCTGACAGATCTGGGACAGAGGAAACCTTTCAGTAGTTCCCCCCAGGTCACTCAACCAAGTAGGGAGGAGGCTCAGCTAGAAGGAGAGCAGAAAGATACAAAAAGCCTCCAATTTTCCAAGGTTTTCAAACCTCCTTTGAAAGAAGAGGAGAGAAAAGTTTCTTAGGAGGGAAGAGGAAAATTGTGGGTGGTTCATCCAGACCTGAAAATGAGGGCAGGTCAGGGAAGGAGGGAGGGCTAGAGGGAGAAGAATCTTTACAGGCAGGACATAAAGGGTTTTATTGTTGATTTTAAAAGGCTGTGAAAGCAGCCTCCTTCACTCTTGTGATTTGACAGGGGAACTCGTGGCCCAGCAAACAGCTGATGGGGTGGAGTTGGGCCACTCTGGGGGCTGGGAAGAGGGCACATATCTTCCAGTTACAAGATAAGAGATCAGGACAAATCTGTTCCACCTCTTTGCACAAAACTTTTTCCAGCTCCCCTTGTTCTCCTTTCAGTCCCCTTCTCACTCAGGCTTACCCTCTCCACATTGCAAAGGCATCAAGGCATGCTGCAGTCCCATTCTCAGTAAGACCCAGTTCAAAAGCTACCTCTGGCATGAGCTGTGAGACTCTAAGCAAGTTAATCTCTCTTACCCTCATTGGTCTAAGACAAGAATGATAATACCTGAATAATAACTACTGTATGAAAGACATTGTGAGGTCACAGACAGAAAGCTGACTTTCTATCTCTAATAGTACTAGTTATGTTTGATCATTTCAGTCATATCTGATCCTTTGTGATTCCATTTGGGGTTTTCTTGGCAAAGACACTTGAAGTGGTTTATCAATTCCATTTCCAGCTCATTTTACTGATAAGGAAACTGAGGCATAAGTGATTTGCCCAGGGTCACAAAGTTAGCAACTAAGATCAGTCTTACTAACTCCAGGCCTGGCACTCTGTCCATTATACCCTAACTGCCTCACTGGCTCTATGACTGGGCAAATCACTTAATCTCTTTGTTCCTTGGTAAAGTTTCAGAGGTATCACATACTTGGTGTGTATGTATGGGGGAGACATACAAGCAATCATTGAGTAATAAAAATCCCAAACTCCTGCACAAAGTAGTCAAGTGAGGGAGTTGGCAAAGTTGTGCACACATTTCAAAGTACTCTACAAATCAATGATTTTTAGAATAGCCTTCAATTCAGACTTAGAGAAGGTTAAGTGATTTGGCCAGAATATGAACGCAGGTCCCCTAACTCCAAATTTAGCCCTCTTTTCTGGCTCTACCACACTGCCTTCCAAAGCAGATATTGTAATTAACATTATCCCCATTTTGTACAAAGGGAAGCTTGTGGTCGAGTTTTCTCAGGATGGAGATATTCATCTTCTTTCCCCTCTCGGAAGAGATAGGCTTATTTAGAAATAATCTCACAAGGAGAAGTTTCAATCATCATACAACCTTCACAAGTGGCAAGGGAAGGAAGCAAGAAAAGAAAAATAATTGTATTTTACACAAAGGAAAGATTTAATTTAAAAAAAAAAGCTTTTATGTGCCTACATAAAAGGCATGATGGTGTACATGGTGTACTTGAGTCTGGAAAACCAAGCTTGGAATCTCACAGAAAACAAATTAGTTGAGTGATCTTAGAAAAGTCACTTAAATTTCTCTCTGGAGCTCAATTTTCTCAACTATGAAATGAAGGGACTGTACTAGATCAGTGGTTCTTAAACTTTTGTTCTTAGTATCTTTATATTATTAAAATTTATGGAAAACCTATCCAAAGAGTTTTTGTTTATATGGGTTATATTTATAGATATTTATCACTTTAGAAATAAAAACTAATTCTGAATTTGTAGACCCTCTGAAAGGATTAGAGACCCCCCACTATTCTCTGGAATATACTTTGAGAATCACTGGACTAGATGATCTCTAAAGTCCCATCCAGTTCTAAATTAATAACCCTGTGTGTAACTTGGGCAGCCAAGTGCTCTACTAAATAGAATGCTGGGCCTGGAATCTCATGAGCAAATCTGAACTCAGACCCTGGGCAAGTCACTTAACTCTGTTTGTCTCACTTAGCTCATCTGTAAAATGAGCTGGAGAAGAAAATGGCAAACTATTCCATTATATTTGCCAAGAAAATGCCTAAATGGGGTCACAAAGCATCAGACATGACTGAAAACAATTGGATTATGTCAAGTTGGTTGTCTAGAGGAATGGCTAGGAGCCAGGCTCAGGAAGACCTGAGAGCTACTTCTGACTTCCAACACCTGATAAATGGGTTGTAACCAACCTTGGGTACCTTTCTTAAACTTTCAGTGCCCCAGACAATTCTTCAACATTTTAAGTGACAGAACAATTGCAAGTTTGCATTAACAGAAAGAGTTTTCTCTTGAGGAGCTCCCAGTACTGAGGTTAACAACAACAACAAAAAATAATAATAAATAAAACATGTTGGGGAAGATGAAAATCGATATACTCCCTTCTCTTCCGGAGCACACAATCTAACAGGGAGATGAAATCTGTGTATAGATAATTGATATAGAGTGGAATGAGACAGGAACAAAGGGGAGGCAGACAAAGCATTCTGGAAAATCTGAATCACTGAGGCAGAGAGATCAGGGCAATGATCAGTCAGGTAAGTAGGTTCTGAAACCCAGGTCTCCCAGCTCCTGGACTGTTTTTTTCCTCTTTGTGTCTCTGTCTGTGTCTCTGTCTCTCTGTCTCTCTGTCTGTGTCTCCCCCCCACCCCTGTCTCTCTCTGTCTCTCTCCCTCTCTCTGTGTGTCTCCTCTCCCTCTCTCTTTCTGTGTCTCCTCTCCCCTCTCCCCTCTTCCCTCTCCTCTTCTCTCTCTCTCTCTCTCTCTCTCTCTCTCTCTCTCTCTCTCTCTCTCTCTCTCTCTCTCTCTCTCTCTCTCTCTCTCTCTCTCTCTCTCTCTCTCATTCTCTCTCTCTCTGTCTCTGTCTCTGTCTCTCTCTCTCTCTGTCTCTGTCTCTCTGTCTCTGTCTCTGTCTGTCTCTGTCTTTGTCTGTCTCTCTCTGTCTCTGTCTGTCTCTATCTCTCTGTCTCTCTTTGTCTCTCTCTCTCTGTCTCTGTCTGTATGTCTGTCTCTCTCTGTCTCTGTCTGTCTGTCTGTCTCTCTCTGTTTCTCTCTGTCTCTCTCTCTGTCTCTGTCTGTATGTCTGTCTCTCTCTGTCTCTGTCTGTATGTCTGTCTCTCTCTGTCTCTGTCTGTCTGTCTGTCTCTCTCTGTTTCTCTCTGTCTCTCTCTCTGTCTCTGTCTGTATGTCTGTCTCTCTCTGTCTCTGTCTGTCTGTCTGTCTCTCTCTGTTTCTCTCTGTCTCTCTCTCTGTCTCTCTCTGTTTCTCTCTCTCTGTCTGTCTCTCTCTGTCTCTCTATCTCTGTCTCTCTGTCTGTCTCTGTCTCTGTCTCTCTCTCTGTCTCTCTCTCTCTGTCTCTCTCTCTCTCTCTGTCTCTGTCTCTGTCTCTCTCTCTGTCTCTCTCTCTCTCTCTGTCTCTCTCTCTCTCTGTCTCTCTCTCTCTGTCTCTCTCTCTTCCTCTCTCTCTCCTCTCCCTCCCTCCCTCCCTACACACACACACACACACACACACACACACACACACACACACACACACACACACACACACCCTCTGCTCCCTGAGCTATAGGAGCTCCTTTAGGTGGCTTTGGACATTAAGTCAACAGTCAAAAGGAAAGAGGAAAAAAAAAGTTTCCGTTATAAACAAATTACTCAGTGATTTGGTGGTGGGGAGGTATAGGGGAAGGAAGGAGGGGGCGTCCCCATTACAGCCTCAGCCTCCTAGAGAGATGCTGTTGCTTTATCAGCTAGTTATATTAAAAAAAAAAAAAAGCCAGCTGCCTGTAGCAGTAGGGGTGGGAAATTACCTTGTGTTCTCACAGTGACACCTCTTGGGGATGGGGAGGGGGAATATTCCCACAGAAGGATGTTCTTTTGAGGGGGCAAAAACAGCCAGAGTTCAGAGGAGGGACAGCAGTGGAGCCTTTAGGGCAGCTGATGGACAGGGATGGGAGGGAAGTGAATGCAGAGGGTTTTTTTTTTTCCATTTTGGCTCCTCCTCCTTCTTCCTCAGGGTCCACTAGACACTTTTCCCAGGAGAACAGGCTCAGCCCTTGCCTCCATCCCACCCTCTCGCAAACCCCAAAGACCTGGCCCTCTGGGAGGAACATCTCTAGCTCTGCTTGTGGAAACCCTCAAAAAGTCCCCCTTGGTGAAATGTTCCAGCATTCATCCAAAACAACACCAAGCAAAGAAATAAAGGAATTTATTGGGATTCCTCATTTCCTGTGTTGCCCCCCAACATCATACTTCATGCCGGCCCCCATGATAATCCACCATTCCACCTCCTCTAAGGGTCCCCTCCTTGACTCAGACACAAAGTCTCAGTTTGAAAAGAGGGTCTCTGGCAGGCTGATCTTGGCCCTATCAGATGCCTACATACAAATCTTAGTTGGCAATCTCTCTTAACTGCCCCCCACTGCCTGCCATCACCACCACCAGAAGGAAAAAAACCAGAGTTCAGAGCCTAGCCAGCTCAGACAGCAGCCCAGCCAAACTCAAAGATGAAAGCTCTTGGCTTAAGGTCAGGGCCACTGAAGCAAAGCACCCAAACCAAGAGATTTTGTTTCTTTTAAGTGCCAGACTATAAATAACCCATGACCCTTCCCCTTCCTCTCCCCCTGCCTTTTTCAAGGGGCAATAGGCACCATCTTCCCTAAGCCACCCCTCCCCCTCATCATCCCAGGCATCTTGGGGCAGTTTGAGGAAGCCTAGATTTGGAGCCAAAGTCTGGAATTTGGAGCTTGTTTCCATCACTTATACCTGAAGGATCTTGGGCAAATTACTTCTGTAGGTCTCAGTTTCCTCATCTATAAAATGTGTGTGTGTGTGTGTGTGTGTGTGTGTGTGTGTGTGTGTTGTGTGTGTGTGTGTGTGAGGGAATGTTTCTAATTCTAAACTTATGAGTGAACTATTCAGTCTAAATATAACTAAATACTCTCTCCTCAGCAATTCCCTACCTGGACTTGATTATGGTGTTCACTGAGTAGTGTAAAAATATTTGCAGATTCTCAAAAATTTTAAAATCCATGTTGGGTTTAAAAAAAAAAAAACCACAGTAAAATCTCAATTAAGGAGAAAAACATTCATTTAACTAGATTAGATTTACTTTTTGCTGCCCTCAGCTATGAAAAGAAACTAGTGTTTTGTCTCATTTTCTAAACACTAACCTTTCTTATAAAGAACTTCTAGTGTCTCCCAGTTTAAAAAAAAAAAAAAAAAAAAAAAAAAAAAAAAAAAAAAGTTCTGATCATTCTCATGCAAAAGCCTGGGAAATAACCCAAAGCACCACAGATTTCAAGAGGAGAAATAACTGTCAATTATCTAATTCTGGAAATCTCATTTCCTAGCAGTCCATGACTCTGAAAGGTATACCCTTAAGAGATATCTGCAATCCTTTCAATGTAGAGAATGACTACATAAACACCTTCTAACACATTTGTAATTTAAATGCCAAGCATCTGGCCTAAAGTCTCCCAGTGAGTGTCGGAGGTAAAACCAGATTATCCAGGATCAAGAAAGAGCCCTTAAAGAGACTGATCATAAGCTCCCTGAGGCCAAGAGACTTTTATCTTGTTTGACAATGGCCCAATACTACAGAGCCGGATACAGAGAAAGTGCTGGTGGTAATGTGGATTCAGTGCTGGGTTTAGAAGACTAGAGTCTAATCCTACCTTGGAAGCTTCCCTAGGCAAGTCCTTAACTCTGCCTTAGTTTCCTCATCTGTAAAAAGGGGATAAAGATAGCACTTACCACCTGGTTGTGGAGAGAATCAAATGAGATAATATTTATTAATGACTTTAGCACAGTGTGTGTGGTGCTTTATAAACGCTTTCCTCCTCCTTTCCTTAACAGTGCTTGTTGATTGTTATACAGACCTTATCAGTTCCATATTGGTTGAGGGTTTTTTTAGGGAGTGAAAATGAGACATATTAATATGTCATCTTAATTAACCTATGAGTCTAATATACCATGGGGAAATAAAATATCTACAAGAGGTTGGCTTGCCTTCAAGGAGTTTACAAAATCTAGTTGCAGAAACAAGATTCATACATGCAACAATTAAGACCAGAGTATAATTAAGTGTTGCTGACAATGAGTGCTAATTAAGGGGGGTAATAAGTTCCAGGTCAAAAGAGAGATGACTGTGGTTACTAGAGAAATCACGGATGTTGAGTACTTCTGTGCAGACTTGCTAAAATAAAAGTAGAGTCTCTAAAGAGTCTCTGCCTCTGGGGAGTTTGCAATCTATCCAGTTTCTCACTTATTAAGTACATTTACCAGGGAATTATTTGGAAAACAAAGTAAAAACTACTTAAAAGGCTAAACCACGTGACTTGGTACCTAAATACCTAAGTGACACGAAAGAGAAAGTTAATCAGTTAATCTGGGAAGGCTGATCAATATACTGGGGAAAACCACTTTGGGGCCTTTACTTGAGGACTCCCGTGAGGGAGAAGAGTTAATGCTATTGTAATGTCCATTTTTCAAGGGATGAAATTGAGGCACAAAAAGTAGAGCCAAGTCTAGAAACTAGAATGTGCCTCCCCCCCCCCCCATTGTCTGTGCTGTCTTTTCCAACTTAGTAATTAAGAAAGAATGGGGGTGGGGAGGAAGGCAGACACTTAAAACTGGGGAGAAGCAGCTCTTTTAAGGAAATAAGTAAAAGAACGTTCTAAAGAGCAAAGACTTTAGGAAGACCCCTTAATGTAAATAAAATATAATGCTTAGAATCATAGATTTAGAATTGGAATAGACCTTGAGTGCACGCTAACCTAAATCCCTCATTTTACAGATGAGAAGACATGGGCAGAAGCAACTTAGCCAAAGTCAGTCAATATTTCTTAAGTACCTACTATGTGTCAGGTCCTATTCTAATGGATGGGCATACCAAGAAAGCCAAAGACAGTTCCTGCTCTCAAGAAGCTTACAATCTAATGGGAGAGACAAGATGCAAATAATTACATAGGAACAAGATATACACAGGATAAAATTGAGATAATCAATAGATGGAAGGCTTTAGAATAAAGCAGGATTGGGATAGGCTTTCTGTAGGAGATGGGATCTTAGCTGGAACTTGAAGGAAGCCAGGAACAGGACATGAGAAAGAGAAATCCAGGCAAGGGGAACCCAGTTTAGATGTCCTGAGCCAGGAAATGAATTGTCTTGTGTGAGAACAGCAAGGAAAAGAGTGTCTTTAGATCACCAGGTATATGGAGTGGAGTAGGTGGCACAATAGATAAAGCACCAGACATTGAGTCTGGAAAACTACTCTTCCTGAGTTCAAATCTGACCACTTAACCTTTTCTGCCTTAGATACTCATCTATAAAGTGAGCTGGAGAAGGAAATGGTAAACCATTTCAGTATCGTTGCCAAGAAAACCCAAAATGGGATCTAGGAGAGTTGGACAGGAGTGAACAACAATATGTTTAGATACTACAGATTAGATACTATAGAACCACGAAATGGAAAATAAATTAGTAAGATTGGAAAAGCTGTCAGGGTGAACAGATTATGAATTGGACCAAACAAAGGATATAATACTTGTTTCTGGAGGTGATGGGGAACCAGGGGAGTTTGAATAGGGAAGTGACATGGTCAGATCTGAAATTTAGATAAACTTGGGAAGAGATTTTTGACAGGAAGACCAAAACCAGCAGACTGAACAGTTCAGGTGTGAGGTCAGGAATGAAGGCATTATAGCATAGTGTGGCAATGTCAGGAGAAGAGAAAGTAATGAGGATAATATCTAGGTTTCAGAACCAAGTAATTAGGAGGATAGGGGTACCCTGACAGCAATAAGGATGTAAGAAGAAGGGGAAGGTTTGTGAGGAAGGATAATGAATTCATTTTTGGTTATGTTGAGATGTCTACTAGGTAGTTTAAGACATAAGACCCAAGGTCAGCAGAAAAATTTGAGTTGGATTAAGTAGACTTTAAAATTATCACCCTAGAGGCCTCATGGAGAATAAATTGTAGACCTTGGGTTTGAATCTAACATTCTTTCTACTATAGTATATTCAAATCATAGTACCAGAAAAACAAAATAAGTTTTTATAGGTGAAGGTGTATCTAATTCCAAATAAACATTCAGAAAACTGTCTGCAAATCTATAAAATGAGATGCTTTATGTAGTTGCAGACAAAACACTCTATTGCTAACATTATTGTTCCCCTAAATCTACCCACACTGATCTTTCCCTTGAATTTTTTGATCTCCTCATGTCTTTAGATTTTAAATTCTTTTGAGGGAGATATGAACTTTGCATAGTATTTTGCATATTATAGGCACTTAATAAATATTCCTTAAATTGACTGTGAATTACACAGCCCAAAACATTGAGGTGGTGCAATGGATAGTGTTTTAAGTCAGGAAGTTGTTGTTGAGTCATTTCAGTTGTGGCTGACTTTTTCTGACCCCATTTAAAATTTTCTTGGCAAAGATACTAGAGTGGTTTGCCATTTCTTTCTCCAGTTCAATTTTGCTGGGGAGGAAATTGAGGCAAACAGGGTAAAGTGATTGCCAGGGTCATAGAGCTAGCAAGTGTCTGAGGCCAGACTTGAATTCAGGAAGAGAAATCTTCTATATTCCATGTTGGGTGCCTCTATCCACTATCATCTAGCTGGTAATATAATATTCTGTATTATTGCTTATGTCTGAGGCCCTGGGGATACAAAGAAAAAAAAAATCCAAACAAATACAAAACTCAATTCCTACCTTAAAGGAATTTTTATTCTACTGAGGAAAACTTGATTCTTAAATGCTCTTGTGTTCAAAAATGGCAAAGGGACAAGATGGGCAACAATGCCCACTTACCACCCAGAGAAGAGGATTTCTTTCATTTCTCTTTCTAAATTGTTTCCTTAGCTCAGAGGCAGTGCCTACAGCACAGATCATAAAGGAGAGATAAGCAGGTTAGCACCAGGGAAACTGCAGTTGGTGAAATGCTTCACTTGGGTCATTTATGTTTGGGGAGAAAGTTAGAAGGGGGTCAGTAGTTGGGGGGAAGGAAAGAGAAATAGTGCATGTGTGGACGTGTCCATGATGTTCTTCAATCACATTGTTCAAAGCCCTGGGTCGATGCCCAAATTCTTTTTTCTAGTTACCTGCCCACTTTATAGTGAGGGCCGGAGCTCTGTTTACAATCTTAGCAGGATCTAAGAATAAGAGGCATTTTATTTGTTCAAACACCTTAAGGAAGCCAGCAGGCTGCAGTACCACCAGCAGCTGTACCCAGCTGCCTCTCCCCCCTTTCCCTTCATGTTTTGAAATTTATTTTCTCACATTCAGCCTTGGATTTTTTCCTTCCTTCCCCTATCACAGTCCTGTAGCAGCTAAAAGGGAAACGTTTAGAGTTAGAGAACAAGGCTTTATAATCCTTCCTGGTGTGCACTCCCCCCACCACCACCAAAACAAAGAGGTAAAGAAAACTACACGAAAACCTTGTTTTCCAGGGAAATTGTTTCCTCAAGGGAAACCATCCAGTAATACTCTCCTCCCTCTTCCCTCCAAAGTCAGCTAAGACCAGCAATGTACCTGAGAGTAACAGATTCAGTAAATGAACATGATAAGGGTCTTTACTACCCATCACTAGGATCCCCAAATTCAGGATCCTGATTTCCCTGCCTCTACTCTGGATCTCAAATCACCCATCCCTGACTTCTCTGGGCCCTGGCACATGTAAAGGGTACGGAGCCCCACTAGTAGGTCACCCTCTGTTGATAGCTCCAGAGAAAAGACAAAGTCCTCTCTGGCTCCTTGACTTGAGAAAGCATGCCTACACAAGCCAACTGTGCTAGTACTTCTATTCATCCACAGGAACCTTGGACACTGACACTAAAAAACAAACAAACAAACAAAACAAAAAACAAAAAACCCACCAACAACTAGAAACTGGATTCCTTAAGATTGGAAAAAATTCTGGGGAGCTTCCCCAACAGAGTACACTGTTTTTGTGACCATTTCTGCTTTTGTAGCTCTAAGAATCCCAAAGGAGAGTTGAGTTTATTCTCTCTACCTCTTCCTGAGCTCTGTGCCATCCGTCCAAAGTAACATCAAGGAGATAGTATGGAAAAACAGGTCTCCAGCTCTATCTCTAATCTTAATCTTAAACAAACACCGAAGTATTCAGCTCTTCTCTCCACTTTGCAGTCAAAGGATTACCCAGGCCCCCTTAGCTTCTTCCCCCATTGTGCGCAGGCACAGGGAGAGGAAAGCATCAGGCAGAAATTGTTGGAAGACCCCAGTGCAGACTGCTAGTGGTCTCTCCCCGCCCCCATGCTAGTGTTCTTTAGTGCCCCCAAAGATCAGCACCACCCAGAATGGGCGGCTGGAAGCTCCAACAGTGAGATCAGCGGATCGATGGGGTGTGTACCGACCAAAGATTAGAGGCTCCCCCCACCTCCCCTTCCCGCCTTCATCTAGCGCTATCCACCCTTAGTCCCAGTGGTCTCCCTTAAGAAAGAACCTGGGGGGCTATGCCTGGAGCAAAACCTGGAGACTCGGGGGAATCTAAGTTTTAAGGGATTTTCTTTTTTTTTTTTTGCTTTGACTTTTGGGGAAATGCATTTTAACTCCTTTCCAACAGAAGCATTTTTAAGCTCCAGTGTCTGGGGGAGATAAGGCACCTCGGGAAGTGAGGCCACAAACTTCTTTCTCATTTTAGTGCTCCCCCTCCCAGGACTCCCCACAATACCCTCCCCTCTCCCAGAAGGCGTCCTCTCCCCCCCACCAGTGACCGGCTGCTCCAGGGTTATCAGCTCACAACATCCAACCTGCTCCCCAACTCCCTTTCCCTGAGGCCCCATTGTGGGAGTGGAGGCTTTCCTCCGGCAGCACGTGGGGAGCAGAACTGGGGAGACAGAGCCCCGGAGCTGCACCGCACCTCGGCCTCCCATCGCCACCCCGGCCTCACAGGGGCAACTGTGGAAAGACCGCGCACGATCCGCAGCATTGGGTGGAATGAGGAGGGGATGCGGGATCTCCCTAGGACCGGCATGGAGGACTCCTAGGCACAATCAGAAGCTTTTGTCCTCCCTTCCAGCCCTTCCACTGGGAGGGACGGATCGGCGGCACTCACTAGCACTGAAAGGGCCAATTCCAGGGTCAAGGAAAGGTCAATCCTTAAGACTCGCCAAAGCGGACCTCACAATGTCCCTGGACCCGAAGGGCTCCGAACCCTTCTCGGTATTCTAGTAAACGGGAAGCTTCCAGAAAGCAGGGGCTCCCACGTTTTTTGCCCATCTTTGTATTCCCCCAAGCTTCTAAACAGTAACCGGCACAGTTCTGGCGCTTGAAAAGTGTGCTAAGTTGACAGACAGGCTCTGCTCTCTTCTGTCCCCAAAGTTAGATCGTCCCAGGAAAGCTCCAACCTTCCTCTCTAACGCCCCAGGAAGCTTTCCAGGCTTTCAGTTCAAGTCAAGAGAAGGGTCCCAGAGGAAAGCAGACAGCTTCAGTCCAGGAGGAGAAGATTGCAGGAAAGGCTGGGAACGAGGTTCCCTTCAGGAATCCCTCGCTAACGCTTTGAGGCGTCGGCGCCCCACCATCCCAGAACGTACCCAGGCACTCCTGGGAGATGGGGAGAGCCTCCGAGGCAGGACAATGGGGACGCTGAGTCACCTTCCCCCCAAAGCAAGACTAAGCCGCCGAGTTAACTCAGAACCCCAAGGCCGGCTGGCTGCCCATGCTTACCTGTAGGATCTTGTCCAGGCCCTCCTGGCCCAGGTACGGGTACTCTTGGAGAAGCTTGAGCTTTTGCCTGTTGTAGTTATCCTTGGCGGCCTTCCAGTGCGGCTCCTCCAGCACCTCGAAGATTGCCGCCCCGATGGACAGGTAGAAGATGATGGCCGATGTCAGCAGAGGTCCCCGGTCCACCATGGCTCTGGAGGAGGCCGGCCGCTCCCGGCCTGCTCCAGGCTAGGGGCGGGCAGTGCCGGGGGCAAATGGCCCCCCAACTCCGAGGGCTCCCCACCGCCCTCCCTAGCAGCCTCTAGAAACAGCTGTTTGAATTTGGAGCTCCGCATGCGCAGTGCCCCCTTTTTGCCTCTCCGAGCGCCTCTCCCAGGGCAAAGTTTCTCCGCCAAGTTGGTCCGCTTTTGGGTCCTAGAGTAGCTGAGGGTTCGTGATCCCGGGTATGGGGGGAGGACCCTCGATTTATACAACCTTGGGGGTTGAGAACAGAAGGGAGTTTTGGGAGGGGCGGTTCTGCGTTGGGAAAAAGAAGTGGGCGCTCCAGGTCCCACTCCAAGGGGAGACACGTGGGCTTCCTTTCTGCCCGCCACCCAGCTATTGCCTTACACTGCGCCCGCCTTGCCTGCCTGCGCCTCTTTAACCAGCGGCCCCAAGAGCACTCCTCCGAGCCCGGGGAGGGGCCAACCGGCTCACCCGCCCTCCCCAGCCCGGGACTGAGAGGAGGGAGCGAGCTCGGCCCCGCCCCTCTTTGATGGGCCAGTCTGCCCGCGGCGGGAAAGGGGGTGAAGGGGAGAGGAGGGAAGGCGGAATTTAGGGCTTCCAGCGCTTACAGTTTTGAATGTGGTAGGGAGCTTAACCATTTATTCCTCCCGGTTCCTGGAAGAGGCTTGGGAGCACCTATCTTCCAGGTGCATCACCCCCACCCTGCACCCAGTCCCGGGAGAGAGGGGGCGGGAATGTTGGGAGCTGGGCAGGAGGAACTTGCCTGAGGGCAGCGGCATCCCATTATTATTTTTATATTAGTGTAGGTGCTTCTAATTGTCATTATTTCGCTTCTCCCCCAAAGGGGCTGGAGACCCGCGGGAAGAAAGCGAGGGGCGGGGGCAGAAAAGGGGAAAGATGGAACTAATAGGGAGCAAGGGGAGCGGGCCAAAGAAAGGGTGTAGATTGCAGGGCTGGAGAGCCCTACAAAAATAGGTGGCTTCCACCTTTAAAAACTTTAAATAACCCCTTGGGAACAGTCGGGGATTTCTGTTTGACTTAAAGTTTTAGTCCCATTTAACCTTACCTTACCTTCTAACTTGGGAAGCACATTTCTCCACTGCAGGTGTAGGTTTTCCTTTAAGTAGTTCCTATGTCCATTAATCTCCCTGGGTCTCACTTTCTTTACCTGTAAAATAAGGAGAGGTCAATGCTGTCTGGGGAAGCTAGGGGGCGCATTGGCTGGAACCCTCCCTGAACCTGGAGTCACTTTGGACCCGAATTAAAACGGAATCGCAAATACTTGTAAAGCTATATGACCCTGCACTTAATCCTGCTTGCCTCAGTTTCCTCATCTGTAAAACAAACTGGAGAAGAAAAGGCAAACCATTCCAGTGTCTTTGCTAAGGAGATCCCATATCCATCTCTTTTACAATGGTAGAGTATGTGACCTCCAAAGTGCCTAACTGCTCTAAATTGTATGATCATGTTGACACTGAACAGCTCTTGAGAAGAACTAAGAGGTAGCCATAGTGGAATAAAATACCCCAATTCTTCAGATGCCATTTCCAGTAGTTGCCAGGAAAAAAAGTTTGACAACTTTTGCATAGCGTCCTAGGGCATAACATCTGGAAACTGGACCTTTTTTTTTTTTTTAATTTTACAAATGCCCCCTTTTTTGGGGGTCCAATAAAAATTTCCATATAGGGGTGAGGATGGAGCAGCAGTAATCTAAAACTCTGGACACTACTGTATGGGTGGGGGTGGGGGTAGAAGTGAAGAAGTGGCAGTGAAGGGCTTTAAGGTGGAAATGGTTGTTTCTAGTGTCTGCATTATGTGCCTATGAATTTATGTAAGTTATTCCCTATGCCTTTTGCTGCAAGAAGAAGGTTTGGGTTTCCAATATTACAGTCTCAAATAGTTCTTTGGTCTTCCCAGCTAGCCTGATGCTGATATTAGGGGCAGACTATCCTTTACCTCACCCTCCTTCCTATCACAGATCAAGTTCTTCATTATTGTTTAATCCTGTCCTTTGTCATTTAAAAGGGACATTTTCCATTCTTTCTAAACTTATTCCCCTTTTTGGGGGAATAGAGCTCAGATATATGATTGTGAGAAACCTCTGCAGCTGGTTTGAACAGTCCATCCTAGTAGGAGTGGGAGGGAATGTAAAGATGGCACAAATTTGCTTGTTCTTGGGGAATAAAAAGGCACTGTCTCTGTCAGGATGTGGTTGGGTGGAAGATGGAGAGAAAAAGAAATTCTTCACTATGGTTTTCTTGTTACAATGAGATGGAAGGTAGAAAGAGGTATTTTTTTTAAACAATTATCATTTGTTAAACCTCACTATATGCCAGACATTGTTTGAAAGTTTGGCCAGCTCTTTAACTTGGCATTTTCAGTAGATATGATGACTACCATCTCCGTGTGTTATTTTTTTTTTGTTGTTCAGTTGTTTCTGCTCTTAGTGACCTCTTTCGGGATTTTTATTTTTTTATTTTTTGGCAAAGATACTGAAGTGGTTTGTCATTTCCTTTTCCAGCTCATTTTATAGATTGCAAAATTGAGGCAAAATGGAGTAAGTGACTTGTCCAGGGTCACACCATTAGCAAATGGCTAAGGCTACATTTGAACTTAGGTTTTCCTGACTGTAGATCTGTTGCTCTGGCCAAGGCACCACCTAGTTGCCTATGTTTGCTTATTCTCCATATCTAATGGCTATCATTTAACTTACATGTACTTTTTAAGTTTTACAAAAGCACCTTTGATCCTCACAGGAACCCTCTGAGATGGTACAGTGGAGAGAGTGCCATTCCTGAAGTCAGAAAAACCTGAGTTCAAATCGGTTCTCAGACACTTAGTATTTTCTAGCTGTGTGATCCTGGGCAAGTTACTTAACCTCAATTGCCTAAACAAACAAACAAAAAATCCTCTGAGATGGAGTTGATCATCCCTATTTTACAAATAAGGAAACTGAGGCTGGGGGAAAGTCATGTTGCTTACCCAGGGTCATGCAGCTAGTAAATGTCTAAGGCAAGATTTGTTCTTCTCTATATGTCTCTCATTCTCTTGCTTATTCAATATCTTCCTTATCTGTAGCACCTTTAGTCCTCTTCCACCTCTTTCTTCCTCTAGCATATTTTCCTACATGTCCTTTCAGCCTTGGTTTCCCTTTGTTAAAGCAATTTCCTGACCAGTCCTTCTATTCAGTTACCATGTTCTACCTCTGGCATTGCCACCCAACTCAACCTGTATGATTTCCCCCGAACTATCACTATTAACTTTATTGGCTAGATTTTTTAAGGACCTAGCCTAAACCAAAACCAATCTGATTCTTATTGATTGGCCACCAATAGATCGATTGAATTTTTGCTTTGACCAGAAACAGTGAGGGTCTTCCCTTCCGGATTTATGGATTTATTCATTATAGCTAGATGAAAGAGAAGATTCTTTTCCTCAATTGCTATTTAACCTTAATCACTGAATGGATGTGGTCTCAGTCAAACTGAAGATAGGCTTAAAAAAGCCCTGGTCTCCCTTTTCATCCAGGGTCATCTCCAGTCATCCTGATTTATATCTGACCACTAGAATCCGATGGCTCTGGAGGGGAAAGTGAGGTAGATGACCTTGCACAGACTTCCCTCACTTAAATCCAATTCACTTGCATATCATGGCATCCCCTCCTTGATGTCATGGCCCTCTCCAAGAATGAAGGACCAACAACTGTTAATTTTACTGAAATTGTTGTCCATCTGTTCTCAAAGAGAATCAATAGCAACAGGAGGGTGATGTCTTGACTTGCAAGTGAATTGGGTTTAAGTGAGAGAGGGCTGTGCAAAGTTACCAACCTCACTCTCCTTGAGTCCAGTGGCAAGTCATAGATCAAGACAAGTGGCAAGAACACAGTGGGAGACCTTGATCTTCTTAAGCTGAGTTCTTCCCCCCCCTAGTTTGTCTAAAACAATATTCATTTAGTAGTTAAAGGATAGGTAAGAATTGAGGCAAAAATGGCCTCATTCTCCTGCTTTTTCAATATCTTCCTTATCTGTAGCACCTTTAGTCCTCTTCCACCTCTTTCTTCCTCTAGCATATTTTCCTACATGTCCTTTCAGCCTTGGTTTCCCTTTGTTAAAGCAATTTCCTGACCAGTCCTTCTATTCAGTTACCATGTTTTACCTCCTTGTTTTAACAAAATAATCTGGGAGGCGGAAGACCCTCAGAATTTCAGGCCAAAACAGAAACGGTTATAATCTACCCTTACTCTGAGCCCAACACTGAGCAAGCGAGACTTGGACTGGAACCTATTATTGGCCAATCAGTGAGAAGAGAGTGATTTCTTTTTAAAAGCATAGTCAAGTAGCTCCTTTCCCTGAGAAGAGGAGAAGGTCAAAGTCAATTTTTCACTTCTCTTACTTTGAGAGGGGATAGAAGAACTAAACCTGTATCCCCAAAAAAATCAGAAAAGAGGGGAAAGGACCTGCATGTGTAAAAAATATTTGTAGCAGTTCTTTTTGTAGTGGCAGAGAATTGGAAAATGAGTAGGTGCTTGTCAGTTGAGGAATGGCTGAATAAATTATGATATATGAAAGTCATAGGATATTATTGTTTTATAAAAAATGAAGAGAAGGATGATTTCTGAAAAGACTGGAAAGACTTACATGGACTGATGCTGAGTGAAATAAACAGAATCAGGATTAGTAGAGCAAAATTGTGTGATGCTCAACAATCATACAACTATGATTGTTTTCAGTGGTTTAGTGATTCAAGGCAATCCCAAAAAAACTTTGGATGAAAAATGCCATCCACATCTAGAGAGAGAACTATGAAGACAATGTAAATAATATAAGCTATGTTCACCTTTTTTTTTGTTTTATTTTTTCTGGTTTTTTTTCCTCTCATAGTTTTTACCTTTTGTTCTGATTTTTCTCTCACAGCATAATTCATAAGGAAATATGTTTTTAAAAATGAATGGACATGCATAATCAAATAAATAAATAAATGCACTTTAAAAAGAAAAAAAGAGAGGGGAATAGAAGATTGGAGAGGGGCAGGATATTATCAGTGGCTAACAAGAGAGCTACCTATTTAGTCTACTTAACCAGTTCTGAACTAAATTGGTTTGGGGACCAGAAAGGGCCTCATAGGGAGGCTACTTAAGTCAATGCAAAGTACACATGTATGATGTGAGGTACTAATAGTGAGGAAAGCCCTGAATCTGGTATTATAATTCAATAATAAGCTGATGTGTATACCGTCTGTGCTGGAGGAAATGACATAGTCTTACATTTAAGGAAAAGATATAGAGTGAAATTCTGATTACCACTTAATAGTTGTCTGATCTTAACTCTATGAATCTCTATTTCTTCAACTATAAAATTGGAATAATAATAGCACCTATATCACAAGGTTGTTAGGGGATCTGGGTTGCACAGTGCATAGAACACTCGCTGGGCCTAGAATCAGGAAGACTTATCTTCCTGAGTTCATATCTGGCCTCAGACACTTAATCTAACTAACCCACTTAACTTTTTTTACCTCAGTTTTTTCATTTGTAAAATGAGTTGGCAAAGAAAATGGCAAACTACTTTAGTTTGCCAAATGGGGTCATAGAGATTTGGACATGACCCAACAACAACAATAATCTTAAATTTATGAACCTCAGTTTCTTCAAATGCAGAATAAAAATATCTCCATACTTGTCTTATAGAATTGTTATAAGGATCACATGAGATACTAACCCTCAATAGCAGAGAGTTTTTTCTTTTCAATTTTCCTACTAACCTGTCCTCTTTTCTGCACTTTTCTCCAAAGGATTTGCAAGAAATTGGCCCTTATTGGGTTTCAAAAAGTTCCAGAATTTACCCAGCAACCCCAGAAACCATTTTTGGGGCGATCCTCTCCTCTTTGCTTGACATAAAATAGTTAGCTTCTCATTGTAATCTCTAAGAATCTTACATTGAATTTAGAGAGCTGGGATAGCTAGGCCTTGGGCATACCTGCCATTTCTCATATGCCTTTCCTTGATTATATGTTAATCAAGTTCTATTTGTGATATAAGCCAGTTTCATGAGTACAATTGGCCTTTGTGTAAAGAGATAACACTGATTCTCAAGGTTATTGTCCCTTTATGACCCACAGTCCACCTCCCCTACACCTACACTGATACTCTAGTCTCTATCTAAAGGGCTTGGTGAATTCTGCCTCCCAGCAATAGACCAGAAAATTTGATTTCACTCAATGAGCCCCAACTATAGACAACAAGTGTCAAACCAAATGATTTCTAAGTTTTTCTCAACTCTGTCTATCTGCATCCTAACTATGTTATGAGGATCTTCTCTGCCCTGACATTTTATGTTCTGTGTTCTCACATTTTGTATTCTGAGGGCACTCCCAGTTCTGATATTCTGTAATTCTTCATTGTTTCCCATGAACTTCAGGACCCTCTGGAGGCATTTTTCTTGACCCAGCTGCCTGTGCCCGCCCACCTTGGGGCCCATACACAGCACAGATCCTGGGGGCCAGAGGGAATCTAAGACAATGAGTTACTTGTCCACTCAGAAGGAGGGGAAGGAGGGAATTTACTGATTGATTGGAGCTGGAGGAGGACAGGCTGAGTGAAGACAGATTTCTACTTAAGGAGTAAAGGTCTAAGTCTTAGCTGGGCAATAAACAGAACTTCGTTGCAAGGAGGACTTGGACCTTGGATTCTCAAGCAGGGCATTATTTACAGGATAAGTAGTAGGGAAAGTACTATGAGGCTAAAGAATGGGGCAGGAAAAAAGATAATTCAGAGACAGTAGAACTAGAGGTTTAGGGCAGAAAGTATCTGTCAGTTCTTTAGATTCCCCAGGATACAAGGACCTACAGCTGGAAGAAGCTTGGAGATCATTCAACTCAATTTTCTCATTTTGCAAGTGATGAAACTGAGGTTCAGAAGAGGAACAGGTACTAAGTAGCAGAACAATGTTTGGAATTCAGGATTTCTAATTCCAAATTTGAGGGCAGTGAGGTCGTTCAGTAGATAAAGCCCTGGGCTTGGAATCAGGAAGATTCATTTTTGTGAGCTGTGTGATCCTGGGCAAATCACTCAATCCTGTTTGACTCAGTTTCCTCATCTGTAAAATGAACTGCAGAAGGAAATGGCAAACCCCTCCAGTATTTCTGCTAAGAAAATCCCAAATGGGGTCCCAAAGAGTTGGACATGATTAAAATGACTGAACAACACAATTTTTCACATCATAGTTAGGGATTCAAAAGAGAACCCAGATAAATAGTATTTAACTTTTCACTCAATTATGTCAGACTACACTGAAATAATCCTTTGCCTCACCCCAGTGTTCACTAGTCAAAACTTCATTGAGAAATAGTAGGATATAAAGAAAGTGCTTGAATTGCAGTCAGGAAGATTTTAGTTGAATCTTGCCTTTTATATTTACTATGTGGCCATGGGCAAATCAATTAATCTTTCTGAGTCTCAGATTCCTCATTTGTAAAATGGAGATATTAAGAGCATTTATTTCACAGGATTTTTAAGAGGATAAAATGGAGTATAATAAATATATGTAAAGTGATTTGCAAAACTTCGTGTTTAATAAATTTGAGATAAGTAGAGATAGATGGTAAAAATGTTATCAGTGATATCTTTTTAATTTACACATATAATGTATTTAATGAGGTGGAGTTGCTTACTCTCTCTTCCAGAGTCATCAAATCCAGTGGCAAGGTGACTGGCAATGGCCTGGGATCATGTAGATGACTTGGACATCTTTGATGTCTGACTAAGCTCTAAGAGTACCATATCATCTGCTCTGTCCACTTTTTTGGCTGTGGGAACAAAGTATTCTCACCTACCACAAGGGGAAGTCTTAGCATGCTTGGGGTAGACACTGCTCTCACAGATGTGTTTGAGGCTTGTCAGTTACCCTCCCCCTGGTTTAGTCCACTTGCCATAATAAATTATTGGATGCTATCTCTTCTTGGAGCCACAAGTGAGAGTTGGGTAGCAAGTAGACACCAAAAGTGTATGAACAGCCCTATAAAGAGCTCATCCACTCTTTCAGCTATTCTTTTTTTTATTAGTTTACTGATTTTTATTTTTAAAATAACATTTTATTGCCCCCCAATTAGATGCTAAAACAATTCTTAGTTTTTTTTAATTTTAATAGTATTTTATTTTTCTAAATACATGTGAAGAGTTTTCAACATTCATTTTTGTAAGATTTTGTGTGTCACATTTTTTCCCTCCTTCCTTTACCTCCATCCTTCCCAATCTGATATGGTTAAAACTGTTTTTAAAGTTTTAAGTTCCTGGAAATTGAGTGGATGTTCATCTATTGGGGAATGGTTGGATAAGTTATGATATATGAATGTAATAGAATATTATGTTCTATAAGAAATCATGAGCAGGCTGATTTCAGAAAAGCCTGGAAAGACTTACATGAACTGATGCTGTGTGAAGTGAGCAGAACCAGGAGAACATTGTATCTAGTATCAGCAAGATTATGGGATGATGAATTGTGATGGACTTAGTTCTTCTTGGCAATGTGATGATTCAAGATCATTCCAATAACTTTGGAATGGAAAATGTCATCTGCATCCAGAGAGAGAATTATGGAGACTAAATGTGAATTGAAATATAGTATTTTCACCTTTTGGGGGGGTTGTTAACTTTTTCTTTCTTGTGGTTTTTACCTTTTGGTCTAATTTTTTTTGAACAACATGACAAATATGGAAATATATTTAAAAGATTGTACATATTTAACTTATATTAGAATGCTTGCTGTCTTGGGAGGGGATAGGTAAGGGAGAGAGGGAAAAAATTTGGAACACAAAGTCTGGCAAAAATGAATGTTGAAAATTATCTTTATACTATTGAGAAAAAAATGAGGAAATTAAACTAAATTACTCCTATATCACCTATAAAAATAAAGGTTTAAGTTCCAAATTCTATTCCTCTCTCCTTTTTTTCCTCTCCCAACTTCCTGAGATGGCAAACAATCTAATATAGTTTATACATGCACAATCATGTGAAACATTTCTGTATTAGTCATTTTGTACAAGTCTCAAATAACAACAACAATAAGGAAGGAAGGAAAAAGGAAGGAAGGAAGGGAGGAAAGAAGGAAAAAGGAAGAAAGGAAGGAAGGAAAGAAAGAAGGAAAAAGGAAGAAAGGAAGGAAAGGAAGAAAGGAAGGAAGAAAGTAAGGGAGGGAGGAAACAAATGAAGGAAAATAGTATTCTTCAATCTGTATTCAGACAATATCAATTCTTTCTTGGGAATTAGCATGATTCATCATGAGTCCTTTGGGATTGTCTTGGATCAAAGTATTGCTGAGAATAGTTAAGTTATTCACAGTTCTTCATAATACAGTAATGCTGTTACTAAGACACAGCATTCTCCTGGTTCTTCTCACTTCATTTTGCATCAGTTCATGTACAGATATTTCTGAAGTCATCTTGCTTGTCATTTTTATAACATTAATATTTCATCACAACCTTATAACACAGTTTGTTCATCCATTTTTCAATAGATAGGCATTTCTTTGATTTCTAATTCTTACCCAAGAGACATTAATCTTAACAACTGTCTTTATAATAGATGTATAAATTGATTGAGACAACAGATTAAAAAAAAAGAGACAGATATGTAGAGATATACAGAGAGACAGACAGAGCAAGACAAAGAGACACAGAGAGAAACATAGAGAGAGCATGGCCTTTTCAGTGGATAGAACCTTTTCCCTGGAGTCAAGAAGATCTCAGTTCAAATCCAACCAGGAGAATGTTGTGTCCTAGTAGCCATGTGACCTTAGGCAAGTTACTTGACCTTATTTTTATTTATTATTTATTATTATTGTTCCTGGTTTGCAAAATGGAGCTGGAGAAAGACATAGAAAATGTCTTTGCCAAAATGGGTTCATAAAGAACTGGATACAATTGAAAGGACTCAACAAGAAAAATGTGATTTATCAGAAAATTTATATCAATGTCTACAATTTTCTGGACAAAAAATATGTGAATATATAAAAAAGAAAAAAAGTCTTTCCTTTCAAATATTATAATCTGGGAAGCTTTTTTAAAAAAGCATACTTAGCCTTAAATCTTAATTTTTATAGTCTGTCATACTCCTTGCTCTTCTGAAAACTAGCTTTGGATAAGGATCTGAAGAAATGAGATATTTTCCCCATTGCTACCACCTCTTAGTCCATTCTTTCATTCCTTCCATTCTAAAAACCTCCTAAACAATTTCTCTTTTTGCAATCCTTTCCCCCCCTCTTATTCACTCTGCACTTTATTACAAGTCTAGTTATCCTGATGCACACATATATATATATATATACATATATATATATATACATATATATATATATGTATATATATATATATATATAAAATTTAATAGTTTTTATTTACCAGATATATGCATGGCTAATTTTACAACATTGACAACTGCCAAACCCCTTGTTCCAATTTTTCCTCTCCCACCCCCCAAGATGGCAGGTTGGCCAATACATGTCAAATATGTTAGAGTATAAATCAAATACAATATATGTATACATGTCCAAACAGTTGTTTTGCTGTACAAAAAGAATTGGACTTTGAAATAATGTACAATTAGTCTGTGAAGGAAATAAAAAATGCAGGTGGACAAAAACAGAGGGACTGAGAATTCCATGTAGTGGTTCATAGTCATCTCCTAGAGTTCTTTCGCTGGGTGTAGCTGGTTCAGTTCATTACTGCTCTATTGGAATTTATTTGGTTCATCTCATTTCTGAAGATGGCCACATCCATCAGAATTGATCATCATATAGTATTGTTGTTGAAATATACAACAGTCTCCTGGTTCTGCTCATTTCACTCAGCATCAGTTCATGTAAGTCTCTCCAGGCCTTTCTGAAATCATCCTGTTGGTCATTTCTTACAGAACAAAAATATTCCATAATAATCATATACCAAAATTTATTCTGCCATTGTCCAATTGATGGGCATCCACTTAGTTTCCAGTTTCTGGCCACTACAAAGAGGGCTGCCACAAACATTCTTTCACATACAGGTCCCTTTCCCTTCTTTAAGATCTCTTTGGGATGTAAGCCCAACAGTAACACTGCTGAGTCAAAGGGTATGCACAGTTGGATGACTTTTTGAGCATAGTTCCAAATGTGCACAAATATTTTTAAAAATCCTTCACTGCTTAAAATTGTTAATGATTCTCCATTGTCTATTGAATTCAGTCCAAAATCCTAATGTTGACTTTCAGGGACGTTCCTTATATAATCTAGTTCCCACCCTCTTTTCCATAGTAGGAAAAAAACTGGGTATGGAGACAGGAAAAACTGGGTCCAGTTCCTACTTCAGATGCTGCTCTGTGACTCAAGCAAATCACTTAACCTTTCAGGCACTGGGTTTCTTATCAATAAAATGTATCAGTTGGATGAGATGGCCTCTGAGATTACTTCCAGTATGATCATTATCTTCCATTGATCTTCAAGGTGTCTCATTTTATCCAGGTCTATCTCCAATCCTCCTGATTTATATTTGGTCACCAGATCCAAATGATTCCAGAGGAGAAAGTGAGGGTGGTAACTTTGCATAGCCCTCCCTCCTTTCAATCCCATTCAAAGAGGTATTGCCTCTCTTGGTTATCTTTGAGAATGAAACACAAATAACAACAATAATTTAGCTAAACTAGGAGACTCCAGTTCATTCTCTTTTATATTTTGCCTTTACTCAGGAAAATTTCAGAAATGCTCCTTTCTTCCCCATCTCTACCTATTGTTGTTGAGTCATTTCAGTCCTGTTCAACTCTTTGTAACCTCATTTGGGGTTTTCTTAGTAAAGATACTGGAGTAGTTTGTCATTTCTTTCTCTAGATCATTTTACAGATGATGAAATTAAGGCAAACAGGATGAAATGACTTGCCCATGGTAAGTAAGTGTCTGAGGTCAGATTTGAATTCATGAAGATGAGACTTCCTGATTCCAAGACTAATGCTCTATCCACTGTGATAACTGCCCCTTCTGCCTATTGACAGCCTTCATATTCTTGAAGGCCCAGCTCATCTTTGCCTGATGCTTCCAACACTTTTCCTCATTTGATTTCATAGCATTTACTCCTCTCTTATAGTTATCATATCTAGTTTATTATTTTAGGTAGCTACCTATCACAGGAAAGAGAGCTGAATTAGAGGCTAGTGAGACTTGGCTCAAATCCTGACTTAGATACTTAATAGCTGTGTGACTCTAAACAAGTAACTTAATCTCTTTCAGACTCAATTTCCTCATCTGTAAAACAGAGATAATAATAAACACCTCCCTCCCAGGATTGTTGGGGGCAGCGAGGTGGTGTAGTAGATAGAGTACAAAGCCTGAAATCAGGAAAACTCATCTTCTTAGATTCAAATCTGATCTTAGGCACTTACTAGCTGTGTGACCCTGGGTATGTCACTTTATTGTATGGCCTCAATTTCTTCTTTAAAATGGGCTAGAGAAGGAAACAATCCTGTCTGACTCTTCATGACCCCATTTGGGGTTTTCTTGAACAAAAGCAAAGGGAAATCCCAGGGGAGCAAACTCCCATGAACAGTGCATTTGGGCATCATTTCCTGCAATTTATATGGTCTTATGAGATGTTCAGAGCAGTGAGAGGTTGAGCCAGGTGTCAGAAACAGGACAAGAACACAGGTTTTCTTGGCTTCAAGGATAGCTATCTCATACATTATGCTCTATGCCATGTTTTTTTTCTGAGAAACTGGGGCATAAAGGGTCTGAGGTTTACTCAGGGTCTAATAACCAGTACATATCTGGAGAAAAATTTGTATTCATTTCTTACCTGTATTCCTTTGGAACTGCTCTGACTTCTCTATCATATCCTCAGGAAGTCTAAGCCTGGCTTTAAACTCAGGAAGATGTATCTTCCTAACTCCAGGTTATTGGATATGACATTATCCAATATACTACCCAGCTGCTTTATGGGACTAAACACAGGTTTAGTCTTTATCTTTATCTATAAACAGTTGGCAAGGAGGGCCGGGTCAAATAAACCTCAGGTGTCATAGACTGAGCAGATTTGGACATAATTTGAAGAATACAGGGAATTATAGACAGAGCTAAATGAACTAATGCAAAGGAAAGTTAGCTGGGCCAAGAAAACAGTATACATAATGGGACTTCAATGTGAATAGAGAGTACTCCTCCCTTCCCCCCCAAAAAATAGAAAAGTTCCATTGCCAAATTACAAAGAAGGACCATGACTTCAAAGGAGACCTGGAAAGCAGACAGATTTTCTTCACTGAACCATCAGAGATACTGTTAATCAACATGAAATGTATCAGATTTTTTTTGCTTATATCTATTTAAACTATAAATGCAAAATTAGAAAAAACAAAATAGTAAAAGAGACAGAAGAAGAAAAAACATTGTTTTGTGCCTAGTAGAATATAAGGGAGGATTCAAAATATGTAACAATAAATTTCCATGTCAAAAAAGTAGGTATAATCATAAAAGATATATTCACAACTGTCTATCTTTTTCTTGCTTCTTTGTAAGTTTTCTTTTGTTATCTGCTGTGCACTTTTTACTTTATTCTTTTTTTCCCTTTTCTTTCCTCCTACCTCCTCAAGCTGGCCACAATTTTTTATATATATATATATATTAAAAAAAACATACATATATATACATATATAATACATGTATACATATATGTATATATACACACACACATATGTATATGTATGTGTGTATTTATATAGATATAAAATATGTGTGTGCTTATATGTATATAATATGCATATACACATACATACCCACATATAGATATATATAGATATATACACCTATACACACACATATATAAATACATACACACATATATGCATATATTTAAAAACAATATTAATATGGCTGACATATAATATAGATTTCTATCTTTATTGAATCTTTTAAAAATTTGACCTTATCTGAGATACATGACAACTACACTTCTTTTTGTAATAAATTTTATTATAGATCATTGTTATTGAGTTTGTTGTGTATATCTCTTGTCTCCTATCCCTGAGAGGAAAATGTGTTTGAAAGGCCTATACTCTGGCATTTCAATGTAAACAAGTTCATTGTCAACTGTTTATATCCCAACATAGGGAAATGATACGAATAACTCTTGAGAACTGTATTTTTTTATTATGGCATTTAGAGGGGGCATACATAGAAAGTATGGGTATAAATTGACTCTAATGTTATATTAAAGAAAAAGATGGTAACGGTTAGAAAAAGGACTGCATTGAGAGAAGAAGAAAGGAGAGGTAAAATGAGGTTAATTAGATCTCATGAAGAGACACAAAAGATTAGTAGAGGGAAAGAAGGGGGAGTGAGTATTGTTTGAAGCTTAATCTCATAAATTCTGTCTTGAAGAGGGAATAACAGATATACTGAGCTGAGTATAGTAATTTATCTTACCCTATAAGGAAGTAGGAGGAGAAAGGGGAAGGAAAAGTGAGGAGCTGGACAGAAGGGAGGGTAGAACACAAGGAGAAAGAGGACAGAGAAAGAATGAGGGGTAAGAGGAGGGAGGGCAGATTAAGGGAGGGGTTGGTCAGAAACCAAACACTACTAAAAAGGGATAGGATGGAAAGAGAGAAAAAAACCTAATGAAATATCTTTACTCAATCATATATTTCTTCATTGATATCCTTTATGAAACTTCTTGATTATAGTATATCATATATAATATAGTATATAGTATATCAGTATAGTATGTAGCAAACATACTATACCTATACATTATTTGATATCTTATAATTTTTTAATAGCACACTCTCTGCTCTATCTTCTCAAATTTGTACTTACAGATTGGAATTTTTTTAATTTGATTTTTAAATTTTTGATTACATTTTAAAGTTTCAAACTGAATCCTTCCCTCACTCCTCACTCTGCACTAGAGAAGACCACCATTTCATACACATGTATATCTTTATATGTAGTATAATACATATACATATATCAATCAATCTAGTATGTGTATGTGTATAACAATACATTTCACACTTCTATTTATCACTTCTTTCTCTGGAAGTAAATAGCACCTTCCTTTATAAGTTCTTTGCAGTTGCTTTGAATGTTTATAATACTCAGAATAACTTAGTCATTCATAGTTACTCTTTAAACAATATTGCTGTTATTATATACAATGTTCTCTTGGTTCTGCTCAGTTCACTCCTCATTATTTCATGCAAGTCTTTCCATGTTTTTCTAAAACAAGACAGCTCATCATTTCTTACAACACTGTAGCATTTCATCTTAATCATATGCCACAATGTGTTTAGCCATTTCCCAGTCATCGGGTATCCCCTCAAGTTTCCAGTTCTTTGCCTCCACAAAGAAAGCTGTGATACATATGTGCTATTTTTCTTTTTTTCTGATTATCTTAGGAAACAGACTTACTAGTGGTATCAAAGGGCAGGGTTAATACTACCTCACAAAGTCCTAGAGGTAAGCACTCAGGGTTGTATTTACAAATTTAAGACTGTATTTAAAAGACTGTAGTCAGTGAACAGGGGTTTTCCAATGTGTTTTCCATTAGCAATCAATCAGAAGATACTTTCTTTTATTAAATACTTGTTCTCTTCCCTTAATCTTAGAGATATAATACTTTCCTCATTTTCATCCTCTCATGTTTTTACCAACTCCTTATCAGTTTTCTTTCTTAGCTCTTCCTTATATTTCCAACTACTTTATATGGCTGTCTTTAAAGGATTAGTATCATGAATTTAGAACTGGAAAGAGTTCTTCAAATCCACCTAATTCAACTTCCTCATTTTACAAATAAGGAGACAAGCTAAAAGAAACGGAAAGACACACTTTCAGCTGAGAGAACCTGAGATAGTTTCTTATAAGAAAGAACTGATAAATAGAAGTATGGATAGAATGCCTTTGCATATAACATATTTATGTATTATGGTAGACATTTCTAGGGCAGGGCATGGAAAAGGGAAAAAAAAAGAAATATACATATAATTTTGTTATTCATTTGAAATGAATGGCAAATTGATTTAAAAAAAGTTATGCTGTTATGGAAATACTTGTTTTATTCTATAAATTTAAAATAAAATACAAAAAATTTAAAAAGAAATAATATCTGAATTGAACTTTGAAGAAAAGGATTTCATCTGGCAGATTTAAGAAGAGAAAATACTCCAGATGTAATGGGGTCTAATCAGAGAATCTTCTGATCAATATTTTGATCCCACCCTAATCACTATCATGAAATTACAGGCATATAGACTTTTGTCAAAATGGGAGAAGAGAGGCAGTGATTTGCTGGTAAAGGAAAAAAATAATTTTAATGTAATAACATCTTTTCCTATCACTTTTTAAAATCTAATTTGCTGTTCAACCATTTCCGTAATGTCCTACTCTTTGTGACTCCATTTGAGGTTTTCTTGGCAGAGACACTGGAGTGGTCTGCCATTTTCTTCTCCAGCTCATTTTGCAAATGAGGAAACTGAGGCACACAAGATGAAATAAATTGTCCAGGGTCACACAGCTAAGTGTTTGAGACTACATTTGAACTCAGGAAGATGAGTCTTCCTGATTCCAGACCTGGAACTCTATTCACTGCACCATCTAACTGCCCAAATTGAACTTTGTTTTCCAGTAAGAATCAAATCAATAAAACAATAAATGAGGCCCAGATTTGTAGTGTTTGTAAATTTCTGAGGTGTAAATGATCTTACTAGGAATTTTACTAGAAATGTAATAAAAGAAGTCTCTAAGGGAGCTCTAGCTCTAGCCTAGCCCTACTTTTAGGTGATTTTCAGTCCATATATTTTCAAGAGATCTTAGGGTTTCTGAGTTTTAGAGATGGACACTGACTTCCAAAAATGAGACATTTTCCTTAATAAATCTTATTTCTCTTGTTAGAGAAGAAGAGAATCACCAATCCTGCAATAGGAGGATTTAAGCCATATTAAAAGTTGGACCTGACCAGCCTTCCATGGGATTGTTGTGGTTGCAGGGTAGTGAAGGGGAAATATTTGTTCAGTAGTCTCATAAAGGCTTTCTGGGGAGCCTAATGGGTTATTTGAATGTTTTACATTTCCTATTTGTTTGATTTACACCTGTAAGTTCTTGTCTTTTGCATTTTCTGTAAGAAAATAAAAGCTCCATTTTAAACCTGATACCCTTATAATATGTTGAATATCTTTATGAGAGAGAACTTTTGTTACCCATATTTGGGGAAAACTTAGAAAGGAGTCATAGTTCTGCTTAATTTTAGAGATTTACCTGAACTTTATTCTGGGTAGAAGTAGAGTAAAAAAGGAATATTGATCTCCTTTGAGGTTAAACCTTCAACTTCAAATTCAGATTGTGCAGGCTCTGAGTCCTTAGGAAATATTAGGTTTAGTGAATGGCTAGTGGTCCGGTCTGGCTGGAATGTAGAATCCTTGAAAAGAAGTTAATGTGAAGTAAAACTTGCAATCTGATTTGTTTGGTTGTCTCCATTATGTTTGATTGACTTCATTTAGAGTTTTCTTCCCCCCACCTTTTTTTTTTTTTTTTTTGGTGAGGCAGTTGGAGTTAAATAACTGAGGTCAGATTTAACTCAGGTCCTCCTGACTCTAAGGCTGATGCTCCATCCACTGTGCCATCTAACTTTGTTTTTCAGCAAAGACACTGGAATGGTTTGCCATTTCTATTTTCAACTCATTTTATAGATGAGGAAAATGAGGCAAACAGCCCAGGATCACATGTGTCTGAACCTGGATTTAAACTCAGTAAGATGAATCTTCCCAATTCTAAGCCTAGTGCTCAATATTTAGTTGTCCTTTATCTGAGCATAGAATCATAGATTTTGAGCTGGAAGGGACCATTCAGGCCCTTTCCTTTAAATCTCTCCTCTTACACATGAGGACATAAGACAAGAAATGGGATGTTATTTGTTCAAGATAACATAGTAGGTGACAAAGTTGAAATTTGAATCCAATATCTTTGAGTCCATTCACAATTACTTTGCTTTCCTGCTATTATCTATTTGTAAACAGATGGGGAACAAACTAGTAAAGAGATAGAGAATGAATATATAAGAAATCTCCAGTAGATAAATGGTCAAAGGATATAAATAATTTTCAAAAGAAGAAATGCAAACTACACAGAAAAAACTTATATGAAATATTTAATCAAAATTATCCAGGATTCTTACCTTAAACCTATCAGAGTGGTGAAGATGATAAAGGAATTAGCCATGTTGAAGAGGTCATGAGAAGGCAGGCATGTTTATGAACTTGGAATGGTCTAACCATTCTGGAAAACAATTTGGAATTCATTGAAGAAAGTTATTTTAAAAGTTCATACACATTAAAAAAAAAAGAATGTTAAAAATGGCTTCAATATGAAATTGGGAAAAATAAAATATAATTTTTTAAAAGTTCATACATATCCTTGCACTGAATATATGCTGCACCGAGGTCAAAAATATAAAGAAAGGTCTCATATGAATTAAAATACACAGCAAAGCTAAACCAATGGGAAATAAAGTGGGTATCTATTGTTTTGGAAGTAGCTGAACAAATTGTGACATCTGAATGTAATGGAGAATTATTGAGCCATAATATGAAGGAACAATGATATGAAGAATTTAGAGAAACATGGGATGACTAGCATGAACTAGAACAGAACAGTGAATGAGGAAAACAGTATACAATGACTTTTGTTATTGTTCAGTTGTATCTGATTCTTTGTGACCCCATTTAATGTTTTCTTGGCAAAGATACTGTAGTCATTTGCCATTTTCTTTTCCAACTCAATTTTATAGATGAGGAAACTGGAACAAATTGGACTAAGTGACTTGCCTACAGTCACATAGCTAATAAGGGTCTAAAATCAGATTTGAATTCAGGATTTCTGATTCCAAGGCTGATGCTCTTATCTACTGTACCACATTGTTGGCCCTCTATTTTCTTTTAATACATAATCCATAATCTCTTATTTCTATAAGAGAGAAACTTTGAGTCTTCTCTCCTTCAAAACCAAGTGACCCCTATTGAAGAGAGGCCTCCTTTCTTTGCTTACTTCATATTTTATTTTAGAAAAAGAAGAGTAGCTTCCTAATGTCTCAGCATCCAGATTTTGCAAACAATGCTCTGAGGAACAAGAATCTTTGTCACCCAGTTGAAAAAAAAGTTGAAAAATCTCTGGCAGAGATTCAGCATTTTGATGTGAAGTTGGTAGAACCAATAATATGTAGGGAGACAACAAAGTTTGAGCCCACTCTTCCAGACTTGGAAATGGTATAGTGGAGAGTGTTCTCCTAAGGTGCTGGTAGGAAATAGTTGAACTTCTGTTATTGCTCTACATTCAAAGTAAATATCCTATTGCAAAAGCTAAATGATATTAAATTAAATTAGGTTGAGAGTTACTGACACCAAGCCGTGAGGATAGGGACACAGATTTAAGGTACAACACATAGCATTGGAGAAGACATACCCTAAAACCTCTCAGGGTACTTCTAGTCCTCCGAGGAGCAGATATAGCAGGCCTCCTGGAGCTTGGAAGCCATCAACCATCACTATCATTGATTATCATCATTTCTACCCATCAGAAAGTATTTTCCTAACTTCCTATTTATGTTTAACATTGCTAAACACTGTCACATCAAAACTGTCTTTGTGTTTTGATTGTATAGTGGGAAGAATCTTGTAATCAGTTTCAGTTCATAATTTAATATATTTTAATTTTTTTTAATTCTGAGTTTCAGATTCTCTCCCACCCTTACCCCTTGAATAGAGATGACACATAAGAAGTTATGCAAAACAATTTGTGATCAGTTTCAGTCTTGCCTCTGATGTTTAATTAGCTTATAGCTGCCAGAAAATAATTGAATTTTTATGAGCCTTGGTTTCCTCACCTGTAAATTGGTGATATGATATTAGATGGCATTTGCATAATGCTTTAAGTTTGCAAAGCTCTTTATTGATTTGATTCTACTCTGTAAGGTAGATGAAAATATCCCCCTTTTACAGATGAGAAAACTGAGGCTGAAAGAAGTTAAGTGAATTGAACAGGTTCACACAACTAAAATGTGAACCCAGACTTTCCTGAATTTAAATCTAGCACTTTTCTTGTAATGCTTCTCAGGGATCTATGATGTGAGGTGATGGAATACAAAGACTAGAGGCCCAAACTATTGGACTAAAATGTGAATGAACAGGGAATGTTTGGGAATGGAAAAGTTGGGATTATGCTCTGAGAAGAAAGCAGTTTAACATCCTGCAGGGATAAGAAGATCATTGGGAATCCTCTGGCCCTCAACAGGGAAGCTGCCTGTAGAAAGAGAAAATTTCCATTTAGCAGAAAAATAAATTATTTTGTGACAATGAGGTCAAATTAAAATGTCATCAATTAAGCCTGTCCCCAGCAGAGTAGTGGGGCTTCTTTGTCTTGAGTGTTGGATATTCTGCTGCTGCTATTTAATATGGCTTAGAAAAGTCTTATTTCATTTAAGAGCCTCTTCCTGTACTCTAGGATTTTTTCTGAATAACCTGTTATCCCTCTGTAGACATTAAAGAGTGATGATTTACTTTGTTATGGAGGTGAGGGAAGAGGTAGAAGAGAGTACCAGACCTCTCTCCTAGATTTAGAGTCTCACTCCAAAGATGGACTCTGTGACCTTACTCCCACACTCTACCCCCTGCTCAGCATGTTCTCCCTGCCCATTCATCCCTGTCCCATGAGGCTTAAACATTTACCCCCAGCTTTGCTTCACGGTCTCTGAGCAATGTTTTCTCCTTTTTTGAGGCTGTGGCCATAACGGACACTGAGTACCACTTAGTAACTTGTGGGGCAAGAATGACTCTTCACCTTCAGGGATTCTGGACCCAATCCAGTTATATCCCCTAGACTTTTAACTCATCTACAATAATATTGTCATATATCTGGTCCCATTTTTAATCTTACTCCATTTCATTAGTCCATGTCCTTTCTAATGTTCCACTTGTATCTTTACTAAAAGATGTCCAATATAATATCTAAGTGAGTTGATGACCAGTGAAACAAAAGTTTGGTTAATTGTAATTAACTCACTATTATCTGCCTCGTGGATTTTTCGTGGAAACAATATGAACACAATTATCTGAGTGACCACAGTCAACCTTCCCATTCTAATCAACCTCCCTACTCCATCCCCTACCAAAAAATAATCAAAAAACAAAACAGGAAACAAATCTATTGACGGGGGAATAGACAAAAAGTATGGATTGGGAATGCAATGGAAAGTTATTACCTCATAAAGAGTGACAGATGTAAAGACACAATGCAATAAGACTTGTAGGAATGCAGGGAAAGGAGAAAGATCTCTTACAACAGACAATATAAATGTAGAAGGCCACCCAGGAAGAACTTGGTCAAGACTGACATAGTTGCAAGAGGAAGGTTTTGTTCTAACATTGAAATGGTCTCCCTAGGAAAGTGTTAACAGCTCTTCTGAGGTCCTCTTTTGAGTCTGAGTTATGCAATTGAATTTTCAAGTTGAGGAGCTGGGAGCCCTCCTAGTTCACAGTACTACTTGACCCGCTGACACTTTATTAAGGATGGCTGATTCACTCAGAACTAAAACTGTCCTGGGGCAAATTTAGTTGAAGAAGTAGAACAGAGGTGACTTAGAGGACAAATTCAAGGCTAGAAGGGGACAATAAAGACTAGGTGTGTATAGTCATGAAGCTGGAAGTGGAAAACTTGTCCCTTAAGATCCCCCCCCCCCCACATATCTTTGGAATTTTTGAAGTGGTGTGAGGAAACTGGAGAGGTGGATTTCCAAAAGGAAGAAGAAATGTCCATTTCCCCAGTATGAGAACACTGATTAAAAACCATTTCTAACATCATGTTAAGTATAATTGTTGGATTCAAATCCAATTTTAAAGTATCTGAGATGTATGTCTTTGAGCTTCATTTTTTAAAAGAGGAGTCAGATAGATGGAGAAAACTATAGTTGATTTTTTGCATATATTTTGAAAATAAAAAGCTATTAAAAAGAAAATAAAAAGCTATTATTGTTTTAAATAGAAAACTATAGTTGAAAGAAGAAGATAGGGGTTGGAGATTAATCCAGAGGTGTGAAAAGAGTATTAGTTCTGGACCTGATTCAATCTGACATGACTTGTATGGCTTATCTCTTTCACATCTCTGGGTCTTACTTTCCTCATCTGTAAAATGGGAGAGTTAGACTAGATGCCTTTTGAGTTTCCTCCCTGATCTAGAGCTTTGTACCTATAATTCTATGACTTGATTTATTTAGGGAAGGGGAAAAGCAGAAAAGGATTAAGATGAGAAAGCCTATGTTTTGCTAAATGTCTGACAGAGATGATAGAAGTTGTCATTGAGCAAGTTACTTATATTCTTTATGTTCTAGTTTATCTGTAAAATGGAAATGGAAAATGGAAAAAATAACATTGGCATTATCTAACACAGAATTATTGTGAAAACACTTTTAAAATCCTTTTAGTTCTAAATCTATGATTATAGGATCTTTTGATATTTCTCTTCTCCTTTACTTCTCCTCCAGTTACTGCCTGACCTCCCCAAATTTGGGGTGCAGAAATCCTCAAGTAGTCAAAAGGACCATAGGGAAGAAGTTCATAATCAGTAAGCATCTATTAATATCTACTATGTGCCAAGTAATAGGCTAGACTCTGGAAATACAAAAAAAAAAGAAAAAGAAAACCAAAATATTTTCTGTTCTCAAGGGGCTTACATTCTAGCAAAAGAAATTTCATGTTTTACATATAAATAATACATAATGGCATATATCTATGCATATTACAATAAATCATAATGCAGTGAGGATAGAGCATGAGGATAGAGCATTGCAATAGGGATGAACTTTGAAGGAAACTAAAGATTTTAAGAAGCAGAAGTGAGGGGAAGGTGCATTTCATGTATTGATAATGTCTTATACAAAGGTATCAAAATGGGGAATGATAATCATGTCAAGAATTATTGTTAGTCCAGTTTGGATAAACTGGCTGGAGCCAGATTGTCAGAGCTGATCTAAATCTTGCCACCAGACACATATATCTCTGGAAGAGAAAGTGAAGCTGGTTACTTTTTAAGCTCATTATCATTTAAATCCAACTCTTCTGATATCATGGTCCCCTTCAAAATATGAAGAACAAATTACAACTGCCATGACCAAACAGAGAAGTTTGTATTTTTTCCCTAGAGGTATTAGGTGACCACCAGGAAGTAGGGAGATTATTTGAGAGAGATATCCAGTGAGACTGTACAGAGTCCAGAGATGGAGTGTCTTATTCAAGGAACAGCAAAGAGGCTCATGTTGTTAGATTACAAAGTATTTCAAGGGAAATAATCAGTTAGCTTTTTGAGTCAGAAGAGTGGTCTTCGAGTGGTCAAAAGGGCCATAGGACCCTTATCAGAATTTTACTTTAGAAGCCACCACTTGGGCAATTGTGTAGATCCATGGTTGGGGGAGGAGAGAGAGCTAAGGTGAGAAGATCCATTAGGAGGTTATTGCAATAGTCCAGGTGATAAGGGCCTGAATTAAAGTGGTGACTACATGAACAAAGAGAAGGAGATGGATATGAGAAATGTTGTGAAGAAATATTTACAAGACTTGGCAATTGATTGACTATGTGAGATGAGGGAGAATGAGAATTAGAGAATGACTAGGTTTTGGACATAGAAGACTGGTGACTGGAAAGAAGGTTGTTCCTTCAATAGAAATGTGGAAGTTCAGAAGAGTGGTGGGTTTCAAGGGAAACATAATAGAGATATTGACTTTGAGATGTCTATGGGACATATTGTACAAAAAAATTTCTCATATAGTTAAGTGATAGGTAACTAATATAATAATCATGAGAGAAGATTCCAGGGTACATGTATAAATCTGGGAAGCAACTTCATAAATATGGTCATTGAATTTAAGGGATTTCATGAGGTCAAGAAAGGAAAAGTAGAAAAAGAAGTGAATAGGGCCAGCTGAGAGCCTTGGGGAAAATACCCACATTTAGTTGTGTAAATGATGAACCAGAAAAGAGGATTAAGGAAGAGCAACTTGATGGATAGGAGGAGAATAAGGGAAGAGCAGTGTCACAAAAACTCAGAAAGGAAACAGAGTGGATGCCCATCAGTTGAAGAATGGGTGAATAAATTATGGTATATGAATGTTATGGAATATTATTGTTCTGTAAGAAATGACCAGCAGGATGATTTCAGAGAGACCTGGAAAAACTTACATGAACTGATGCTAAGTGAAATAAGCAGAACCAGGACATCATTATACATAGTAAAAACAAGACTATACAATGATCAATTCTGATGGATGTGGCTCTCTTCAACAATGAGATGATTCAAACTAGTTCCAATTGTTTAGTGATGAAGAGAGCCATCTACACCCAAAGAGAGGACTGTGAAAACTGTATAGTTCACAATATAGCATTTTAATTCTTTTTGTTGTTGTTTGCTTGCATGTTATTTTGCTTCTCTTTTTTTCTGGTTTTATTTTAATTATTCTTGTGCAGCAATATAATTGTATAAATATGTATGCATATATTAGATTTAACATAGATTTCTGCCATGTTTAACATATATTGGACTACTTGTCATCTAGGGGAGAGTATGGGGAAAGGGGGAAAATTGGAACACAAGCTTTTGCAAGGGCTAATGTTGAAAAATTGTCCATGCATATGGACAATAAAGGAAAGAAAAACAAAACAAAAATCAAAAAGACTATCCAGGAAAAAGAGGTAGTAGACACCAGTGTCAAAATAGTTAACAAATATTTATTGGATGTCTATGTTCCAGGCAGTGTGCCAAATTCTGGGGATACAAAGTAAGGCAAAACGTCCCTGTTTTCAAACAGATCATAATTGAGAGGAGAGGAGGTAAAGGGAAGGAAAGAGAATTTAGGAGAAATTGGAGATAATCTACTAAGGAAAGGCACTAGTATATTAAAGATGATCTGGAAGGACTTGTTAGAGAAGGTGACATTTTAGCTGAGATTTATAGGAAGTCAGGATATTGGATGAAAGAGACAGCCAAGGAAAATGCATGGAATTCAGAAATAGAATATCTTGTTCAAAGAATAGCAATGAGGCTAGTACCATTAGAAAACAGTGTACTTTTAGGGGAATAAAATATAAAGAAGGTATAAGAAGACTGGAAATGGGTTGGAAATGGGGAGGAAGGTTATGAAGGGCTTTTACTGTCAAACAGAGAATTTTATATTTGATTCTGTAAGTGATAGGGAACCATTGGTGTTTATGGAATGGCAATAACCTTATTAGACTTGTGCTTTAGGAAGATTAATTTGAAAATTGACTGGAGGATGGACTGGAGTGGGAAGAGATTTGAAGCAAGAAGACCAACCAGCAGACTATCAAAGTAGTCTAGGCTTAAGGTAATGTGGGCTTCACCAGGGTATTGGTAGATTCAGAGTTTGAAAAAAGGGGGCAAATTCAACAGTTGTTATAAAGACAAACTTGACAATCTTGATAATGTATTGGCTATGGAGGGTGAAAGAGAATGAGGAATTATAGATATCTAGGTTGTAAGCCTGAGTGATTAGTAGGATAGTGGTGCCTTTAATACTAATAAGTAAGATCAGGAAGAGGGAGGTTTTTTGGGGGAATGAAATATATATAATGAATTCATTTTGGATATGTTGAGTTTAATTGTCTTTGAGACATCCAGTTCAAGATATCCAATAGGCTGCTAGAGATGGGAGTCTGTAGTTTAGAGATGGATAAGTAGATCTGAGAATAATCAGTGTTATTGTTGAGTCATTTCATTTGTGTCTGACTCTTGAGGACCCCATTTAGGGTTTTCTTGGCAAAGATATTAAGTGACTTGGAAGACAAGTTCCTGACTCCAGGCCTAGTACTCTATATCTACCATGCTACTAGCTGCCATTATCATTAGCACAGATAGCATAATTGAATACATTGCAGATTGTAAGATGACTGGGTTAAATAATGTAGAGGATGAAGACAAGATGACCCAAGATAGATTACTGGGAAATATCCACAGTTCATGGGAGTGACCTGATTAAAAATCTAACAAAAGAAACCAAGGAATGTTCAGATACATAGGGAGAGAATCAGGAGATAGTAGTATCATGGAAATCTAAAGAAAGTATTAAGGGGATGGGCAGGTAGGTGGGGCAGTAGACAAAACACCAGCTCCAAAGTCAGGGGCCCTGAGTCTTAGACATTGAACTGTGAACCTGCCCAAGTTATTTAATAATGTTTGCTTCCAAAAAGAATTTAAAAGGATTTTCAAGGAAAAGATTATCAAATAAAAGAATGATAAGAAACAATAAACACTATCAATGATTATAGAGACCAAAAAGGATAAGAATTTAGAAAAAATTCTGATTTGGCAATTGGTTACTAGTTACTTTGGAGATAGTTGAATGATAAAGTTGGAAGCCAGATTGCAAAAACTTAAGGAAAAAAAATATGAGCAGAGGCCCTTCTTATAGATGGCCTTCTCACAGAGTTTAGTCATAAGAGAGAAGAGAAATATGGGGCAATAGAATCATAAATAATACCATAAATTTGTAGTGGATCATCAATATGATTTTATGGTTTTCTTCACCATTGTTTAGAAGCACATGATTAAGGACAAAAGCAGTTGATGGTGGGAATAATCCAAGGCTGACGCTACCCAGGGAAAAATCTTAAGGGAATGTAGCGTTGAAGTGGTTCATCAAGGGATCAAAAAGGAAAAGGAGGAGAGTGTAGCTAGTGTAGGGTGCTGATCTGGGAAATCACTGAGGGGCTGATGAATTGAAGGTCAAGATGTGGATAAAGAATAGGGTTTAGCAAGGCAGATGGAATCACAGCAAATTGTGGTCAGGAAAAATTTTCAGAGTTCACAAACATAGAAGTGGTTTATTTGTGTGTAATGATAAGATTGAGGGTATGACCATCTTTGTGGCTGAGATAAAGTGAGGGCGTGAGTCATATGGAATGCTGAAATTGAATTAGGAAGGTTAGGAAATTTGAGGGAGTAACAATAACTATGTTTCAGTATCCTATCATGAGGACAGGAAGTGAGAAGGATAAAAAGACTCCAAGCTAGCTACTGAACTCATAGAGGAAAAAAGGGGAATGTCCTATTGGGAAATAATAATTATAAGAATTTTGATTGGAGGTAGTTACAGGTTGAATGGAGGAGATTATTGAATGATGGTGATAGAGGGAGAATCTGTCAGTGAAGATGAGGAAGGAGTAGGGAATCTTCCAATTCCCTTACTTCAACAATGAGGGTGGGAATGAGTGAAATCTATAGGGGGAAAAAGGAAGCCTATATCATCAGGAGGGAGATAGATCTCAGTGAGAGCCAGAAGACAGAAATAATAGGTAAACAAGTTTGTTTCCTATGGAGCAAGCATTTCGAGTGGAAAGAATGGGTTAAATTAAGGGGAATGGGAATAAAGAAGTTGGCAGAGGAGATGGAAGACAGAGTTTGTATGATGACAGCTAAGAGTTCAGAATCATTGGGATGGGGAAAAAGTATGACCAGGTGAGAGTTTGTGAATTCTTGAGGAATGAGTTCAGATGATTTATAATTATTCCAAGATTTTAGCATCAGGGTAGAGTTCTCTCAGGGCTATTAGGCAGATCAAGCAACAGATCTATGGGGAGAGTTGACTAGAAGGCAAGAGACCTAGTACAATGGAATAAGATTTCTCCTTTTTCTCTAAATTCCATGCCTCATTCCCCCAGTTAGCAGTCATTAAGGAAGTGAATCTGAAAAAAAAAAATTATACTCAAGTATTATTGATCAACAACAGTTTGAATTTCAAGAAAGTCAAAGATGTAGAAAGGTCCTATTTAAGTCAAAATATTTATAGTAACTTTCTGTATAAGCACACTGGAAACAAGATAGATATTGATAGATTGGGGAATAGCTATACAAATTTGGCACGCATATTACTATGAGTGTAATAGATCATTTCTATACAGAAAATCATGGGAAAATTTATATGGACTAATGGAAAGTGAAGTAGTCAGGACTGTTTCTATACCCATGTCCCCATCACCAGTAAGATTTTTAATGAAGTAGAAACAGGAGTCCAGGTGGCCTATCTTAGTTTGGCCCTGTGAATCAGATTCAGGATTAAAATGAATTTAAACATTCTTAGATCATTCTGCCCCCATTTTAAAAAAATCCAGTAGTAGCCTATAATGGATATTCAACAAGGACATGGTTTGAATGGACTTGGAGACATAATTTTTTTCCATATTTTTCAAATATGGAAAACTTTGGCTCCTTGTGAGTTTTTTCTAATGTTTCAGGAGACCTGGAAGCTATGTCAATGATTCAAGCCTTCATTTACTATGTCAATTAAGTTTTGGGGGACAGTTTTTAAAACTTTTTTAAAAGCGCAGAAATGTTGTTTCTACCACAGGGAAGATATCTGTTGGCTAAGAAGTCCTGGTGCCCTTAACATTACATAATGCTGATGACCTATTTTATCTAAATCTAAGGTTGTCCTTGGAGACAAAGTCTTCCTGCTTCACTGGTCGTGAGAACCGGTCATATCAGGATCCACTGGATCCTAAGAAACTGAAGATGTTTACCTTGGAGAAGAGAAGATTGAGGGGGAACATGATAGCTATTAAAATATTTGAAAGGTTGTTATGTGTATGATGATTAAATGTTTTAAATTTGACAAGGGTAGAAGTAGGGATAGTGGATGAAAGTTACAAGAAGGCATTAATTTGACTCAACATAAGGAAGCATCTTATGACAGAACTGTTTAAAAATGGAACAGTTTTGTCAGATTGTGAACTCCTTGTTGCTTGAAGTCTTCAAGAAGAAGTTGGATGACCACTTGTCAGATATGTTGGAGAGAGAATTCTTGTGTCAGGTAGTAGATTGGGCTATATAACTGAGGTCTCTTTCTACTCTTAGGGGTCTATGACTCTCACCTGGAGAGTTAGAAGGAACAAGGTCCAACCAGACTTGATTGGTTCTCACCTCCCAGTCCCGTTCTCACAGAAGCACCTGCCACTACCACCCCCCTTTCTAGCAGGTGAGAATTCCTCCTCTCAGCTGCTCCTTTCTCTTGGTCCCAGCTGGCTGAGACAGGTGCAACAGAATTGGGGGGAGAAGGGATTATTATGATGATGATGGGGATTTTCTATGTGCTACCCAAGACTGGAATGGGGAAATAGATCAGAAATACTGAAATCACTTAAGTGTCCATATGAACAATAGGTGAATTATGAGATAGTAGTATCTTGTTTTCACTTTCTGGGGATGGATTATCAGTCTCCTAGCCCAGGAAACTAAGGGCATAATGAAGAGAACTCTAGACTTGAAATAAAAAAGATCTGAGTTTCAGTCTGGTATCTTACATTTTTTTAGCTCTGTGATTCTGGACTAGTCATTTAATCTCTTCTGCCTCAATTTCTTCACCTTTAAAATCCATAAACTTTAAAGTTAGAGGTGTGGGGATTCACTGTAAGTAAGTAGCCAGAGATCTTAAAGTTTAAGAGTTTAAAGGACAAAGACCAAAGGTGTTTGAGAGGAAGAAAGCAGAGGAAATTATTATTTTTTTAAGTGTCCTTTGAATGTCATAACAATACCTGGCCCCAGTCCACCCAAGTCCATGGATCCATCCATCTTCCCAGGGCCTAAGATAAGGGCAGTTCACTCCCACATTTCTAGTTTATTTGCTACAACTTCATGGATTATGGTAAAGTCTTTGAGTGTGTGGATCACAACAAAACGTGATAAATCCTCTAAGAGATGGGAATACCAGATCATCTTACTTGTCTCCTGAGGAACTGAGAAGCAACAATTAGAAATGAACATGGAACAACTGATTGGTTTAAAATTGGACCAGAGGTATGAAAAGGCTGTATATTATCACCTTATTTATTTAACTTACATGCAAAATGGCAGGCTGGATGAAAAGCCATAATTAAAGTTGCAGAGAGAAATATCAACCATCTCAAATATGCAGGTGATACTGCTCTGATGGCAGAAAGTGAAGAGAAATTAAGAAGCTTTTGGATGAGGGTGAAAGAGGAGAATGGAAAAGCTGGCTTAAAGCTTAACAACAAATAGCCTAAGATCTTGGCAATTGTTCTCATCACTTCCTGGCAAATCATGGGAGAAGAAATGGAACAAATGATTTTTATGTTCTTGGGCTCAAAGATCACTAAAGATGGCGACTGAAGACACGAAATTAAAAGTCACTTGTTCTTGGAAAAAAAAAAAAACTATGGCTAATCTAGACAAAATAAAAAAAAATACTAAATACTAAAGCATACTAAGTAAAAAAGCAAAAATATTACCTTGCTGACCAAGGTCCTTATAGTCAAAGCTATGGTATTTCTATTAGTAATGTAAAAGTTGGCCTCTAAGGAAAATTGAGCACTGCATAATCAACACTTTGAATTGTGGTCCTAGAAAAGACTACTTTGAGAGTCCATTAGACAGCAAAGAGATCAAATTAGTCGATACTTGAAGAAATGAATTCAGATTATTCACTGGAAGGTCAAATATTAAAGCTGGAGCTTAAATATTTTGACCACATAATGAGAAGATAGCAGTCACTGGAAAAGACCCTAATGTTAAGAGAAATTAAAGGCAAAAAGAAAAGTAGACTGCAGAGGATGAGATGGATGACAGTATTACAGAAACAATGGACATGAACTTGGACAGAAAGATAATAGAAGAATAGAAAGACCTGACATGCTATGGTCCATGGGGTCACCAAGAGTCAGATGTGGCTAAATGACTAAACAACAACTAATCTTTTCTGTCCATTTTGCTCTTCCCAATCTAGCTTTTCACTCACCTCTTGTAGGACATCTTGCTTAGCTACCTTCTGTGGACTTTGATCACAGCTTTGGGGTCTCTGTCCTCCCAGAATGTATGGCTTCCTCAGTTCTGTAGTCTGCTTTCAGGTCATGAATACCTAGTCATTATCTTGTCCTGGATCTGCCCAATCCTTGATTGTAAGGGAGATCAAGTATAATAATGCAGGCAAACTCTTTTCAAATGTAAAACACTTAATGTAAAACTCTATATAAATGTGAGAGGTGATAGAATGGAGTGAAAAGAGATCCAGCCTTGACATAGAGAAAAAATGGATTAAAATTTTGTCTCTGGAACATATTAGGTACGTCCCTTAACTTCTCAGTCCTCAGACATGTTACTTAATTTTTTTTTCCAGAAGGAGCTTCCATATGGAGAGTTCTCTATACTTACAGAATCATAGGATCATATATCTTAGAAAGGAGCTTGGAAACTAGAAGAAAACATAGATCAACTAGTCCAAATCTTTTATTTTACAGATGAGGAAACTGATTCTCAGGGATTTGCCCAAAATCTCACAGGAGCCAACTCTATTTCATAGATGGGTGATGATATCTCTTCTTAGTTTCTAGCCCCACCTAAAGATTCAGGGACTTTAAAATATTTCAATTGATCCTTGCAACAATTCTGACAGGTAGATGCTTTTGTTATCTCCATTTGATGAGGAAACCAAGGATCAAAGGGACCTTTCCCCCATGATCACACAGTTATTAGAAAGAAGATTCAAATTTATATTTTTTATTCCAACTTCAACTCTCTATCCATTCTGCTATCTTATACTTTATTTATTTTTTTCATTATAACTTTTTATTAACAGAACATATGCCTGGGTAATTTTTTTTTTACAACATTATCCCTTGCACTCACTTCTGTTCCGATTTTTCCCTTCTCTCCCTCCAATCCCTCCCCTAGATGGCAGGCAGTCTTATACATGTTAAACATGTTATAGTATATCCTAGATACAATATATGTGTGCAGAACCGAACAGTTCTTTTGTTGCACAGAGAGAATTGGATTCAGAAGGTAAAAATAACCTGTTTACTCTCATTTCCCAGTGTTCCTTCTCTGGGTGTAGCTGATTCTGTCCATCATTGGTCAATTGGAACTGAATTAGATCTTTTCTTTGTCGAAGATATCCACTTCCATCAAAATACATTCTCATACAGTATCGTTGTTGACATGTATCATGGTCTCCTGGTTCTGGTCATTTCACTTAGCATCAGTTCGTGTAAGCCTCTCAAGCCTCTCTGTATTCATCCTGCTGGTCATTTCTTACAGAACAATAATATTCCATAACATTCATATACCACAATTTACCCAACCATTCTCCAATTGATGGGCATTGATTCATTTTCCAGTTTCTAGCCACACAAAGAGGGCTGCCACAAACATTTTGGCACATACAGATGCCTTTCCCTTCTTTAATATTTCTTTGGGATATAAGCCCAGTAGTAGCACTGCTGGATCAAAGGCTATGCACAGTTTGATAACTTTTTGGGCATAATTCCAATTGCTCTCCAGAATGGTTGGATTCGTTCACAACTCCACCAGCAATGCATCAATGTCCCAGTTTTCCCACATCCCCTCCAACATTCATCATTATTTGTTCCTGTCATCTTAGCTAATCTGACAGGTGTGTAGTGGTATCTCAGAGTTGTCTTAATTTGCACTGATTAATAGTGATTTGGAACACTCTGTCATATGAGTGGAAATAGTTTCAATCTCATCATTTGAAAATTGTTCATATCCTTTGACCATTTAGCAATTGGAGAATGTCTTGATTGCTTATTAATTAGAGTCAATTCTCTATATATTATAAAAATGAGTCCTTTATCAGAACCTTTAACTGTAAAAATATTTTCCCAGTTTGTTGCTTCCCTTCTAATTTTGTTTCCATTAGTTTTGTTTGTACAAAGGCTTTTTAATTTGATGTAATCAAAATTTTCTATTTTGTGATCAATAATGATCTCTAGTTATTCTTTGATCACAAATTCCTTCCTCCTCCACATGTCTGAGAGGTAAACTATCCTATGTTTCTCTAATTTATTTATGATCTTGTTCTTTATGCCTAAATCATGGACTCATTTTGATCTTATCTTGGTATATGGTGTTAAAGTATGGGTCAATGCCTAATTTCTGCCATACTAATTTCCAGTTTTCCTAGAAGTTTTTGTCAAATAATGAATTCTTACCCCCAAAATTGGGATCTTTGGGTTTGTCAAACACTAGATTGCTGTAGTTATTGACTATTTTGCCTTGTAAACCTAACCTGTTCTACTGATCAACTAATCTATTTCTTAGCCAATACCAAATGGTTTTGGTGACAGCTGCTTTATGGTTTTAGATCAGGTACATCTAGGCCACCTTCATTTGATTTTTTTTTTTCATTCATTCTCTTGAAATTCTCGACCTTTTGTTCTTCCATATGAATTTTGTTGTTATTTTTTCTAGGTCATTAAAATAGTTTCTTGGAAGTCTGATTGGTATGGCACTAAATAAATAGATTAGTTTAGGGAGTATTGTCATCTTTATTATATTCGCTCAGCCTATCCAAGAGCACTTAATATTTTCCCAATTATTTAAATCTGACTTTATTTATGTGGAAAATGTTTTGTAATTTTGCTCATTTAATTCCTGACTTTCCTTTGGTAGATAGATTCCCAAATATTTATGCTATCAACAGTTATTTTGAATGGAATTTCTCTTTTTATCTCTTGCTATTGGATTTTGTTGGTGATGTATGAAAATGCTGAGGATTTATGTGGATTTATTTTGTATCTGCAACTTTGCTAAAGTTATGAATTATTTCTAATAGCTTTTTAGTAGAATCTCTGGAGTTCTCTAAGTATACCATCATATCATCTGCAAAGAGTGATAGTTTGGTTTCCTCAATCTCTTTCTGGACTCTTATTGCCAAGGCTGGTGTTTCTAATACAATATTGAATAATAATGGTGATAATGGGCAACCTTGTTTCACTCCTGATCTTACTGGGAAAGGTTCCAGTTTTTCCCCATTCATATGATGCTTACTGATGGTTTTAAATATATGCTCCTGACTATTTTAAGGAAAACTCCATTTATTCCTATCCTCTCAAGTGTTTTTATTAGGAATGGATGTTGGATTTTATCAAATGCTTTTTCTGCATCTCTTGAGATGATCATATGGTTTTTGTTAATTAGGTTACTGATATAGTCAATTATGCTAATAGTTTTCCTAATATTGAACCAGCCCTGCATTCCTGGTATAAATCCTACTTGGTCATAGTGTATTATCCTGAGGATGATTTTCTGTAATCTTTTTGCTAATATTTTATTTAAGATTTTAGCATCAATATTCATTAGGGAGATTGGTCTATAATTTTCTTTCTCTGTTTTCAACCTACCTGGTTTAGATATCAGTACCATGTCTGTGTCATAAAAGGAATTTGGTAGGACTCCTTCCATCCCTATTTTTTCAAATAGTTTATACAGCATTGGAGTTAGTTGTTCTTTAAATGTTTGGTAGAATTCACTTGTAAATCCATCTGGTCCTGGGGATTTTTTCTTAGGGAATTGGTTAATAGCTTGTTCTATTTCTTTTTCTAAAATGGTACTGTTTAGACTATTAACTTCTTCCTCTGTTAATCTGGGCAAGCTATATTTTGAAGGTATTCTTCTATTTCATTTAAGTTACCAAATTCATTGGCATAAAGTTGGTCAAAGTAACTCCTAATTACTGCTCTAATTTCTTCTTCATTAGTGGCGAGTTCTCCCTTTTCATTTTTAAGACTAACAATTTGATTTTCCTCTTTCCTTTTTTTAATCAGATTTACTAGATCTTTACTACTAAAAATAAGTCTATTTTTTGTTTTTTTTTTATAGAACCAACTCTTAGTTTTATTAATTAATTCAATAGTTTTTTTTTACTTTCAATTTTATTGATCTCTCCTTTTATTTTTAGAATTTCAAGTTTAGTGTTTGACTGTGGTTTTTTAATTTGTTCTTTTTCAAGCATTAGTTGCAAGCCCAATTCATTAACCTTCTCTTTCTCCATTTTATGCAAGTAGGCCTTTAGAGATATGAAATTTCCTCTTATTACCTCTTTGGCTGCATCCCACAGATTTTGGTATGACATCTCATTATTGTCATTTTATTGGGTGAAGTTATTAATTATGTCTATGATTTGCTGTTTCACCTAATCATTCTTTAGTATTAGATTACTTAGTTTCCAACTATTTTTTGGTCTATTTTCCCCTGGCTTTTTATTGAATGTAATTTTCATTGTATCGTAGTCTGAAAAGGATGCATTTATTATTTCTGGCTTACTGCATTTGAGTTTGAGGTTTTTATGTCCTAATATATGGTCAATTTTTGTAAGGTTCCATGAACTGATGAGAAGAAAGTGTACTCCTTTCTGTCCTCATTTAGTTTTCTCCAAAGATCTATCATATCTAATTTTTCTAGTATTCTATTTACTTCTCTGACTTCTTTCTTATGTATTTTGTGGTTTGATTTATCTAATTCTGAGAGTACAAGATTGAGATCTCCCACTATTATAGTTTTGTTGTCTATTTCTTCTTGCAGCTCTCTTAATTTCTCTTTCAAGAATTTAAATGCTACACCACTTGGTGCATATATGTTTAATATTGATATTGCTTCATTATCTATGCTACCCTTTAGCAAGATATAGTGCCTTTCCTTATCTCTGTTAATTAGATCCATTTTTGCTTTTGCTTGATGGCTACCCCTGCTTTTTTTTGCTTCACCTGAAGCATAGTAGATTCTGCTCCAACCTTTTACCTTTACTCTGTATGTATCACCCTGCTTTAGATGTGTTTCCTGTAAACAACATATTGTAGGATTCTGGCTTTTAATCCAGTCTGCTTACTGCTTCCTCTTTATGGGGGAGTTTACCCCATTCACATTTATCATTAAAATTACCGATTCTGTATTACTTGTCATCTTGTTAACTCCTGCTTATGCTTTTCTCCTTTCCTTCCCCCTTATCCCCTTCCCCAATATTAAACTTGTAAGTATCACTTGCTTCTCACAGCCCTCCCTTTTTAGTATCCCTCCCTCACCTTAGAGTTTCTCCCCCATCTTACCACCTTTCCTCACAATTTCTGTATTCCCTTCTGTTTAGCTTACTCCTTCCCTTTTCACTTTTCCCCTCCCACTTTTCAATAAGGTGGGAGAAGTTTCACCATAAATTGAATATGTCCAATATTTTTCTCTTTAAGCTAATTCTGATGGCAGTAAGATACACACTATATTCATCCCCTCCATTCTTTCTCTCAGATATAATAGGTTTCATTTGCCTCTTCCTGAGATGTAGTATCCCCACTTTACCCTTTTCTGGGTACAATTTCCTTTCCAACTCTAGTTTCTAGAACAATGTATACATGTATTCTTTATATATCTTTGTAGCAGAAATATAGTTCCCAAGATTTATTTTTACCTTTTTAGGTTTCTCTTGAGTTCTATATTTGTAGATCAAACTGTTTGTTTAGTTTAGTTTTTTTTTTTTTTTTTCATAAAAAGTAGATGAAATTCACTTATTTCGTTGAATGTCCATCTTCTTCCCTGGAAAAAGATGCTCATTTTTGCTGGGTAAATTATTTTTGGCTGCATACCAAGTTCCTTAGCTTTTAGGAATATATTATTCCAGGCCCTTTGATCCTTTAATGTGGATGCTGCTAGATCCTGGGCAATCCTTATTGTGGCTCCTCCATATTTGAATTGATTTTTTTTCTAGCAGCTTGCAGTACTTTTTCCTTCATCTAATAGTTCTGGAATTTGGCCACTATACATATTGGTGTTTTGATTTTAGTATCCCTTTCAGTAGGTGATTGATATATTCTTTCAATCTCTATTTTACCCTCTGTTTCTATAACATCTGGACAGTTTTCTTTGATAATTTTCTAGTAAATAGTGTCCAAGTTCTTTTTTTCATCATATTTTTTAGGGAGTCCAATAATTCTCAGATTGTCCCTCCTAGATCTATTTTCCACATCTGTTGTTTTCCCAATAAGGTATTTGATATTTTTTTTTCCATTTGTTTGATTCTGATTTTCAATGAATTATTTTCTTCACTCACTTTTTAAATATCTTTTTCTAATTGTGCAATTGAGTTTTTAAGTGAGTTGTTTTGTTTTATGGATTTTTTTTTCCATTTTGCCAATTTTATTTTTTAGAGAGCTATTTTCTTTTTCCAACTCACTAGTTCTGTTTTTCAAGGATTTGATTTCTTTATCCACTCCAGCTTTAAATGAATGTCTGGATAAGACACTCTTGCCAAGCTTCCCTTTCCTTTTCCCATTTTTCTTCTAGCTCTCTTGTGAGAGCCTTTTAAATTTCTTCTATGAGAGTCTTGTGCATTGAGGACCAGATGATATCCCTCTTTGGGGATTCATCTGGGGACAGTTTGTTTTTAGTCTCCTCAGGGTTTAAAGTCTGCTCTCTATCCATATAGAAGTTATCAATAGTTAGAGTGTGCTTTAATTTTTAGCTCATTTTGTCAAAGAAGAGTCAAAGAAAACAAAGTAACAAGAAAAATAAGTGGTCTGCTTTTTTTTTTTTTTTTTTTTTTTTGGCTGGATGGTATTACCAAGCTTCCTCTACAGACTGCAGAGGGCAGCAGAGAGGCACTAGCAGGACAGCAATGGCTGCTCTGCATCTGTGCTGTAAGACTCTGAGAGAGTGCTGAAACACTGTGGGTGGGTGTGGCCAGGTCCCAAGGGATGCTAGCTTTTCAGAGTTATAGTCTTCACCCTCTGTGTTTTTAGCTTCTCTGATTGTCTACTGGCTTGCTGCCAGGGCAAAGTAGCCAACACTGTGTTAAAGCTCTCCCTGAAGAAACGGCTGAGATCACACCCCACCCCTCCTCTTTCTTCTCAGCTGTGAGCTGTCTGCCTTCAGTCTGTACCTGATCTAAAACCATCCCCACCCAAGAGCAAAACAGACCTTTTCTGGAGAATTTTGAGGATATCTTCTCTTGGTAATGATTTGTGTTTTTTTTCAGTCAAGCACTAATTCTGAGGCTTGTCATGAAATAAATTTTTCTGAGAGAAAATGCGGAGCTGAAGCAGATGTGTGCCTCCTATCCGCCATTTTGGCCAGAAGTCCCCTGCTATCCTATACTTTAGAGGAGATATACAATGACATGGGGAGGATAAACATGGGAAAAGAAAATGGGGTGCAAGGAGAATCTGGGTTCAAATTCTCACTCTGCTAATGAACAGATCTGGGATTTTTGGCAACTCATCCTCTTTGGGGCCCAGTTTTCTCTTGAGGAGGTTGGGTTAGATGGCCTCTAAGATCTCTTACTGTTCTAAATCATTAACTCTATAAGATATCCCAAAGACCAATAGAAACAGAGAGAGACAAAGATCTAGATAGATTTGTAGATAAATAGACCAACAAAGGTAGACAGACAAAGATAGACAGCAAGATAGACCGATGAGGTAGATAGGTGGGTAGGTTAGTAGATAGATAAAAAGATGTACAAAGAGATAGAGATAAAGAGACAGACAGACAGGCAGACAGATAGAAAGAAAGACAACAGAGAAAGCTAGATAGACCAAAGGTTAGACATACCGAGAAATAAGTATATAGGCAATTAGAAAGAAAAAAGATAAACAGATGAATAGATGGACAAAGAGGTAAATAGACAGACTGGCAAAGAAATAAAGAGGTAGGTAGAGAATAGTAAATAGTCAGTAGACAGACAGATAAAAAGATAAAGAGGTAGATAAATAGCCTGACAGCTCTACCCGCAAAAATAGTCTGATAGACAAAGAAATAGATAAAGAGATAGGTAGATGGATAGATAAGGAGATAGATAAACAAAAAAGATAGTTAAAGAGGTAGATAGGTAGACAGAGGGATACACAGACAGATGGATAGCTAGCTAGCTATTTGGGATAAGAACTCAATGTTTGACAAAAATTGCTGGGAAAGTTGGAAATTAGTATGGCAGAAACTAGGCATTGACCCACACTTAACACCGTACACCAAGATAAGGTCAAAATGGGTTCATGATCTAGTCATAAAGAATGAGATTATAAATAAATTAGAGGAACATAAGATAGTTTACCTCTCAGACCTGTGGAAGAGGAAGGAATTTATGACCAAAGAAGAACTAGAGATCATTATTGATCACAAAATAGAAAATTTTGATTATAACAAATTGAAAAGTTTTTGTACAAACAAAACTAATGCAGATAATATTAGAAGGGAAGCAATAAATTGGGAAAACATTTTTATAGTCAAAGGTTCTGATAAAGGCCTCATTTCCAAAATATATAGAGAACTGACTCAAATTTATAAGAAATCAAGTCATTCTCCAAATGATAAATGGTCAAAAGGATATGAACAGACAATTCTCAGACGAAGAAGTTAAAACTACTTTTAGCCATATGAAAAGATGCTCCAAGTCATTATTAATCAGAGAAATGCAAATTAAGACAATTCTGAGATACTACACACCTGTCAGATTGGCTAGAATGACAGAGAAAGATAATACGCAATGTTGGAGGGGATGTGAGAAAACAGGGACACTGATACATTGCTGGTGGAATTGTGAATATATCCAGCCATTCTGGAGAATGATTTGGAACCATGCTCAGAAAGTTATCAAAGTGTGCATACCTTTTGATCCAGAGATCTTAAAGAAGGGAAAGGGACCTGTATGTACAAGAATGTTTGTGGCAGCCCTCTTTGTAATGGCCAGAAACTGGAAACTACATGAATGCCCATCAATTGGAGAATGGCTGAATAAATTGTGGTATATGATTATTATGGAATATTATTGTTCTGTAAGAAATGACCAACAGGATGATTTCAGAAAGGCCTGGAGAGACTTACATGAACTGATGCTGAATGAAATGAACAGTACCAGGAGATTTTTATATACTTCAACAACAATACTATATGATGATCAATTCTGATAGATGTGGCCCTCTTCAACAATGAGATGAACCAAATCAGTTCCAATAGAGCAGTAATGAACTGAACCAGTTACACCCAGCGAAAGAACTCTGGGAGATGACTATGAACCACTACATAGAATTCCCAATACCCCTATTTTTGTCTGTCTGCATTTTTGGTTTCCTTCACAGGTTAATGGTATACTATTTTAAAGTCCGATTCTTTTTGTACAGCAAAATAACTTTTTGGATATGTATACATATATTGTATTTAATTTGTACTTTAACATATGTAACATGTATTGGTCAACCTGCCATTTGGGGGAGGGCGTGGGAAGGAGGGGAAAAATTGGAACAAAAGGTTTGGCAATTATTGATGCTGTAAAATTACCCATGCATATATCTTATAAATAAAAAGCTATAATAAAAGAAGTGGAAAAAAAAGAAAGAGATAGATAGCTAGATAGACAAAGAGGTAGGTGGATAGGTAGGTAAGCAGATAACGAGATAAGTAGAGAAGAGAAAGAACAAAAAGACAAATACACACATGCAGAGAGACAGAGAAAAGACTCAGAGACAGAGTACTTATTAAGCCTTTTACTATTTATTACTTAGGTAGGGTGCTAATTATTGGGAATATAAATATAAAGCACAAAGCAAGACAATGCCTGCCCTTGAGGAGCTTATGTGTTAGAACATAAAAGAGAGCTCTCTTTTAAGTATGTGTTTATGTCTGTGTGAATGTGTGCACACATGGATGTGCACATTAAGGAGTGACATCTAGGAAGTCAGAGACAGCTTTGAGGAAGCTCATCTAGACATAGATGCTTTCTCAAATGGAGGTTCATTAATCAGAGAAGATGATTCTGGACAGAAGGAAACATCTTGGGACTCCATAAGTCATACTAACTAGAGTTCTATGTTTATTGTTTGATATAAAAGGTGGAGAATTAGTTTCTAATCTTGGGTGTCAGGGATATTGTGTGTTTGCTGGAAAGCCTAAGGGGCAGATGGGATTAGAAAGTTGGAAGACTTGGTTTGTCTTACTTGTGGTTTGTCCTATGACTTATATTGATGCTTCACACAGATATAGAAACATTTACCTGAGACAAACAGGAGTGGATATTAGGTATGTGAAAGGGGTTGCCTCTTCTACTAGATTTTCCAAGCAGGAATCAGGCCCTAATTCAGCTTTGTTTTTCTTTGTGCACCTGCCACTGGCCCTGCACATAGAAGCTATTTGTTAAATGTTTGTTGAATAAATGAATGAATGTTTACAGACCCCAGAGGACATTGTCTGTGAGGGAGACAATCCCATGGAGGAGAGGGAGGGACTCCAGTGTGGGTGAGTAAATAAAGGGTCTCCAGATGACTGGGAAAATAGATAGATGGCTTTGTATTCATACTGCTTGGCTATCTCAGGCCTTCAAGCATATACAGATACACAGGTTCCTTAATATCTGGATGGATTCTTGAAAATCATTTAGTCTAAAACCTTTGTTTTACAAGAAAAGAAAACTGAGACCCAGGGTTTATGGCCATGTTGTATCAGTTGTGGAGCAGAGTTAGGGTCTGAACTAGACAGATATCCTGACTCCAAATCCAGGGTGTTGAATTCAATTTAATAATCATTTATTAAGGCACCTACTATGTGCCAGACACTGTATAAAGTGCCAGAAGTAAAATAAGAGAAATAAAACTCCTTAAGGAGTTGATAATCTATTTGGGAAAGAAAACATTCAAAAAGAAGCTTGAAAAGGGGAGAAGAGGAGGCTACAGGAATCATGATGTTCCATGGAGGAGAAATCAAGCAGAGCTGCTGATGAAAAGCAGTTCCCAGTTTGCTGTGCCATTCTTCAACTGTCCAGTCTACTGAGAGAGTTGCCCCTTGTCCCGATACCTCACACCTCTTTTCCTCCATACTGGCTTGCTGTATGTAACTTAACTTATTCATTTCAGATAAATTCAAATTAAATAATTTCAATTTAATCAATATTTGGGGTGGCCCCTGATACATCACCTGCAATCTCCCTGTCTTTGCACAGGTAGAGCCTCATACCTGGAATGCACTCCCTCTTATTTCCTGGCTTTCTTTAACCCAAATATCACCCTCTACATGAGGCCTTTCCTCAACCCTCATTCCTCCATCCCTGCCTCCAGGAGATATTGCTTAATTACTTTGCATTTTAAAATATAGTTTATATTTACTTTTCTATATATAATACTTCCTCAGGTGAATTATAAGCTAACTAAAGGCAAAGTCTTGTTTCTTTTTTTGCCTTTTTTTCTCCAATGTCTACAGCAATAATTTGACAAATATTTGTTGAATGAATGATTACTTGCTTAATTGGCAACTAGACATGTGAGAGCAACAATGTTCTGTTTAATCCAGTGGAATCATATCAAATTTAGTCCTTGGGACTCTTTGCTTTCCAGCTCATTATCTATCACCTGGTCTAAAATTTCTGCTGTACTGTGGATAATGATATTTGGGTTTTTTTTTAAATGATAAAATTGATAATTAGCTCTTATACGGTACTTTAAAGTTGACAAAACTTTATAAATGTCTCCTTTAATACTCATGTTATAAGGATAAAGAAACTGAAGCAGATAGAAATTAAATGACTGACTTACAGTCACATAGCTATTAAGTATCTTAGGTTAGATATAAAATCAGGTATTCCTTTAAAAAATTCCTTTAAAAAAAATTTCAATAGTATTTTATTTGGAGCAGGTAGTTGGTATAGTGGATAGAGCAACAATCCTGAAGTCAGGAGGACCTGAGTTCAAAATTTGACCTTAGACTCTGGCAAGTCACTTAACCCCAATTGCCTTAACAAAAAAAAAATTTAGTATTTTATTTTCCAACTATGTAAGTATAGTTTTCAATATTCATTTTATAAGATTGTATTCCAAAATTTCCTCCACACAGCAAATAATCTAATATAGGTTAAATATGTGCCATTCTTTTAAATATATTTTTATATTTGTCATGTTGTGCAAGAAAAAAAATCAGATCAAAAAGGAAAAAATCATGAGAAAGAAAAGAAAAACAGACAAAAAAGGTGAAAATACTATGCTTCAATCCATATTCAATTCTCTTTCTGAATGTGGATGGCATTTTCTATGGGGAGTCTACTGGAAATGCTCTGAATCACCACAAACAATAGTATCCCTTACCTGGGGGGGAACCTTATCTGTCTTCCCTTCCTAGGTGTTCAGTAGTCTGAATATCTTTGACCTGGTCCTGGGAGATTAGTAATAGCAACAAGAGCTTATTTCTGTAGGATTAAAGATTTATTTTGGACTTTTCTCATGAGGCCTTAGTGAGGTTTGGAACAAATATTCCCATTTCATAGATGAAGAAACTGAAACAGAGATATTAAGTGACTTGTCTGGGGTCATGTAAATAGTAGTAAATAGATGGGGCAGGAATTATACTCAGGTCTGTTTAATGTACCTTTGGATATCCCAGGGCCCTGTATTATGTTTGGGGTTGCTTTGGATTAATTTTCAGTTCAAGGGTTTGTTTTATTTAATTTTACACTGCAAGACAATTTCTGCTGAGATGCCATGTGTATACTTTTGTACACAGGCATGCCAATTTAAGCAAACTACTATAGCTGGGTTCAGCTGTCAACATCACCTTTCTGCAAATGCTCAGGGCTTATTTTTTTTAAAGGAAAGTCTTACCATAAGGACTGAAGACTGACTGATCTTAGAAGAGAAGGCAAGGAAAATCTAGGTGGATGAAATCCATAGGAAACTCCCATTTTCTCATTTCAATTCTAACCACAGGAAGATGTTAGGACACTGCCTATCCCCTGATGTCCCTCTTGCTCTTCCTTTGAGGTTGTTCCCAGAACACCAGAGCAGATAAAGCTTCCAGGTCTTCTAGTACAACCTCTTCATTTTACAGATTAAGGTCAAGGATGTGAAGTGCCTTGCCTGAGCACACAGGGAGAAAGTATGAGAGGTAGCATTTGAATCCAGTGTCCTTTGACTTCAAACCTAGTGTGCTATGCTGTGCTCTTAGTCGGTGTAATTTCCCTCTCTCCCTAATGCCTTCCTCCTGTCCCGATCTTTTCACAGTCAAACAAGACCAACACAAGGGTGAGAATAAGGGAAAAAAGATTTGCAGTGTTGATTAGCAGCTTCTATAAAATTATTTTGAACTCTTTGTAACCTTTGAGGACTTCATGAGCTTCCTAAGTATGGTATCAAAGAACTTTGCACTTGAAAAGGTGAAAAACTGATGAAAACCAGGACTGTTATTTATACCTTTGTGTGGATGTGTTTATTTCATTTTATCTCCCTCCTTCCTTCTCTCCCAACCCTACATTAGAGAAGAACAACATTTAATAAATGTGTGTGTAACCATACAATCCATATTTGCATTAATCAGTCCTTTCTCTGGAAGTAGATAACATTTCCCTTGTTATATTGATCATATTACTCAAAATGGCTTAATCAATCATTAGTTTTCAAATAATATTGCTGTTACTATATACAGTATTCTCTTGGTTCAGTTTATTTGACTCTGCATTTTGCATGCAACTCTTTTCATGTTTTTTTTTTTTTTAATCAATCATTAGTTTTCAAATAATATTGCTGTTACTATATACAGTATTCTCTTGTCTAACTATTTGGGTCTCAATTTCCTCATCTGAAAAATTAATTGCATCAGTTGATTTCAAAGTCTTTTTCAAAGTCAAAGTCTCTCTTCTTGTCTTTAATCTGTTATCCTTATTTCTACTATCCCTTCCAAAGTTAATATTCTCTGAATCAATGCCTTTGTAGCAATGAGATATTTGAAGGTAAGGGAGATTGCCTGGATGCCCTTCAGGTCACACATGCAGGAAGTGACTCCAGATAAGGCCAGTCTTGGGTAAGGGAGAGAATTATCAGTCCAAGTATCAAGTAGACTGGTAAGTCCTGTTCCAGGAAGAACAAAACAAAATAACTCACATTTAGTATCAGGTGCTTTTTTTTTTTTTTTTTTTTTTTTACAAGAAGTAATATACCTCAAAGCATAGTACAAAGGAACAATCATCAAAACTATTTTGTTCTCACTAAAAAATAGGAAAATTAGTTAATGGAGAAACAAATGAAGTAGCATAGTATTCAATAATTCCCAAAGATTCTCAGCTGCTGGGGTTTAGGACTTATGCTATTCACTAAAACTGGAAAACAAGCTGGCAGAAACCAGTCTTGGACCAACATTTCACACCATGTACCATAAGCCAAAATTGTCATGTTGATTCTCTTGGAAAACTAGGGACAAAGAACAACAACTGCAAATGTATACATGAACTAGATATAAAAGGTCACATCCAAACAAATTTGGGGAGCAAAGAAGGAGATAATTTTCACAAATATGGTTAGTAGACGAGTTCATGACTATACAGGGATAGAGAGGATCATTAAAAATAAAATAGCAGTTTTGATTGCATGAAGTTGAAAAGCTTTTTGCATAAAGAATCAATCCAGCTTAGAAAAAAAAATCTTTGCAGTTTCTTTTGATAAATGTTTCATATTTAAGAATCATAAGGAATTTATTTAAATATTTAAGAACATATAGTTATTCTCCAATAGAGAAGTGGTCCAAAGTTACAAATAGACTATTAAAAAAGCATTTGGTTTTTTTTCTTCATATAACCAAAAATTTCCCCACGTATCCCATCCTTCCCTTCTCCCAGCAAGCCATCTCATGCAAAAAAAATTATATTCTTAATAACAGTAAAAGAAACAAGAGAAAAACAAACAGCAAACTGATTAATACATAGAAAAACTGCTGAAACTAATATGCAAATTGTCGCAGTTATGAACCTCCCACCTCTGCAAAGGTGTAGGGTGAAGGGCATCATATCTATTCTTTGGAGCCACACTTCTTCATCTTCATTTTGCAACATTTACTTTTAATTCTTTTTTGATTGATCTTTCCATTTACATGATTTTAGTAATTATATACATGTTTTGAGATTGTTCAAAATGTGCATTTGTTTTTCTTGATTATGCTTATTTTTTTGGCAACTTTGGGGTTTGTTTGAGGAGCAGGTGTTTGGGTTGGAGAAGAAAACTATGGAGTGGTGCCCTCTAAAAAGAGAAAAAACAGAAAAAAGAGATCAGTGTAATATTTTTAAAGGTGCATAGAAAACAAAGTACATAGATAAGGGCAACTTTAAAACTAGTATATTGAATTTTTTTTTTAATGCTGGCTTTTCATTAAAAGAAATCTGGGGTTTCATGTACAATAAATATTCTTTTTCTGTTCTTCGCATATGGAAATATAGTCAAGTTCTTTTTAAAAGAAAATAAAGGCAGATGGTGTGCAACCATTCCCATTTTACAGATAAGGAATTTAAGGCTCAAGAAGGTTTAACTAAAATCACTGAACTTTAGCTATTAGAGTTAAAACTCAAATTCAGGTCTTCTGGCACCAAGATAAATCTGACCAGAATACAGATCTTTTGAATTTGAGGTCAATGGTTTTATATTCCATAAATCTAGAGGCGTGGTAACCTTAGTGTAGGAGCCAGCTTCTGCCTCTGGACTTAGATTCAGGTTCCTCTGACACATTGCATATCCCTGAGTAAATCACAACTTCTCAGGGTTCCACCTAATTTTCTAAGATGAGAAGATGTAAAACAAGTACTGATGTGCCTTGTTAAATGAAGTTTCTTTATCAGAAGTTCCCTGTGTCAATGAACTCCGTATATCTATAAAATCATGAGTTTGGATGGGAAAAAAAGGAAAGGTTGTAGAAAATCTAGTTCTTCCCATGCCATCTCCCTCAATTTTCTTTTATCAAGATTAAAAAGTAGCATTTAGCATCTTAGGATACAAAACTAATAAGGAATTTGTAGCTCATCTAATTCAACCCCTTCAGTTTATAAAGGAGGAAACAGAGGTCCAAAAAGGAGAAGTGTCATCTGCAAGGTCACCTAGGAAAATAGATAAGTAGTCATCTTTCTAGATCTAGGACTCTTTCCTCAAAGCCACCATTTTTCTCAAAGCTATGGCATTAATCAGGGCTGCTCCGGGAGTCGAGTTTCCTTCTTGAGAAGTCTAAAGTACAGGATAAGGGTATAGAAGGGTCTTCCTCAATAGATGTTACGGAAAATGATCTAGAGCTGATCAATTCAAGGAAGACAGATGCACTTTGAGTTGTGGGGCAGGAGGGAGAAATTTAGGTCAAGAAGCTGCTGAGAAGGGATTGGATTCTACTGGTTCCTCTTGAAGCCCCACCCCTGTGGCCAGGGCTGGAAAGTTCCTGTAGTTATTATGTAAGAGGGAACTTCCAGGTTTCTTATATTTGCACAGAGCTCACCATTTCTCAGTACCTTCCTCCCCCACCCCCAACATCCTGAAATCTTGTTTTCCCTTACTGATGAAATGCATCTAGATGAAGCAGATGGGCTGATGCTCCAGTTATACTGGGACAGGACATGAGGGAAAGAACAGTTCACAGTAGTGGGGCAGTACCTCCGCCAGTTATCGCCATCCCAGTCTGGGGCACTTGCTTTCCCCATTGTTGGCTCATCTCCAGCACAGATCCTATTTCTTTGTCTTCCTGGTCAACTTTCTGGCAAGGAGGGAAGAGATAGTTTTGAGTATATACTTCACCCTTGATGTCTCTGGGGCAGATGCCATTGTTGGGATTTTCCTCTGCCCTTAGAGGCTGCCCACTGGAAGGCCCTGCTCACCACCTTTGGTTTTCCTTCCTCTCTGACTGCTATGGATTTTTTTCTACTAAGAGCCATCCAGGGAAGGGTGACAAGAGTAGGGTGACAACTTCTGGGGTTTTCCTCCTGCTGTTTGCAAGAATTCCAGAGCAAATGCCCCCACTGAATAATCCCATTTGCTTCATCTGTGTAAATGGCAAACTCCCTGGTTATTTTGGGGCTTCCCAGAGCAGGGGAATCCTTCCTCAGATTTCAAGCTCTCTGGAACAAGTATAGTGTCTCTTACAAAAGACTAGAAGTTTCCTGAAGGCAGGAAGTGTACCTCCCTCAATATCAGATCACAGCTTCCCTGAGGACAGGAACTATAAATCCCATTGAGGATAAAGACTCTGTTTTCCTCTTCCACAGAACCTACTTCCACTAGAGGGACTGATAAGCTTGTGTATGCAACTATTTTTTTAAAAAAATCATTCTGAATGTAAATCAACACATACTATGTTCATTTTTTTTCTGTTTTTTTTTTTCTCTCCCAAGGTTTTTTCCATTTGCTCTGATCTTTTCTCTTCCAGCAATGTGTGTTAAAAATAAATAAATTCTAAAAATTCTACTAGGCTTTTTGTTTTCTCTTTATTACTCTGTGATACTTCAGACAAGTCACATTAGCTTGTTCAGCCTCAGTTTACTTATCTGCAAAATGGGACTTGGCCAAGGTGTATGACAGGATTTCTTTAGCTCTAGGTCTATGATTTGGATGTTATAGACAGACTTCTAGTTTCTCTTTGTATGTTTTTTTTTTTTTTTTCTATCTTAGGTTTATGACTATATTTTTGAGCTCTTACTTAGCTGACCTTTAATCCTTCAAATTCCTTCCTTCTTTCCTCCCTTTCTAAGCCTTTCCCTTTCTGTTACTCAGACCGAATCCTATAATGATTCATTTACCCTCTCCTCATTTCCCGTCCCCCACTCTCAACTCCAAGAAACCTTTCTGTTCCCCACTCAGCATTCTTCTAAGTCATTCATTGACAGGGAGCAAAGGGCAGGAGTGGGAGGATCAAACAGGGTCAGACAGATCTCTGAGACTAAGCAGACCTGGAGGATGGGCAACCTTTCTCCTTTGGTCCTTGATGCAAACAGGATCAAAATCTTTTAACCCTATGAGGGCCAGAAAAATTGGGTAATAGTATGAGGGAGGAAGACTTCCTGACTCTGCAGACCAGGGTCACACAGCTAGTCAGTGTCTGTGAACAGATTTGAACTGGAAGATGTCTTTCACTGAACCAACTACCTGCCTCCTTGCTTGCTGCTTCTTTAACATGACCCACCTCATTCTGAACCTTTGTCCTGACTATTTACTCATATCTGGAATGCTTTCTCTCTTCACCTCCACCTCTTGGGTTTCTCCATCCCTTTTATCTTTTTAAGAGGCTTTTCTCAATCTCCCAACTACTAATATCTTCTCTCTAAGAATGCCTCTTATTTACATTGCATGCAACTCTTGTATGCAGAAAGGTGCAGAAGGTAAATGTTTAAAAACCAGCTTTCAGGGGTCTGGGGGGATGATGTATTCTAGACACACAGTTTAATTTGCATTATCAACATTTTCTTCATTGATTTCTTTTTTTTTTCTCAATAGTATTTTATTTTCCCAAATAGTTATAAAGATAATTTTTAACATTCATTTTTAGAAGACATTTTTTTCACTCTCTCTGTTCCTTGGAACCCCAACCCCCAAGACAGCAACTAATCTGATATAATCATTTTAAACATATTTCCATATTTTATCAGTATCTTAAGTCCAAATAATCAGTAAAAAGATAGGTAAAGGCTGATTTGTAGCATTTCAATTTCAGAGGCAAAAAGTAAACAATCTAGTGCATTGTGGCACACCTCTGCTTGTATGTACAGAGTAATTTACATGCTATTTCCCTCATTAGAATGGGAGCTTCTTGAGGGCAGGGACCCTCTTTTTAATTTTTAAAAAAATATCCCCAGAGTCTTGTCTGGTGCCTGAGAAACCAGCTTAATGCTTGGCTATGAATTGGAGACATTCATGCTTATACTTCTTATATCATGAAGGTGTAATGGAGAAAGTTCTTTGTAGTAATAAAACAGCCAGTTAAAGTTTACAAATATTACCTTTGTTTGATGCACCTACCTGTGAGTAGGTGTTATTTTGTAAAACTCTATAGAAAGATGGGCTTTTTCTCATCCTCCTTCTTGTTCTTATTCTCCTCCTCCTCTTCTTCCTTTTGCTCTTCTCTTTTTCCTTCTCTTTCTTCTCTTCTTCCTCCTTTTCCTTCTCCTTTTTCTACTCCTCTCCCTCCTCCTCTGATTTCCTATGCCCTCTTTAAAAAAGAGGAACAGAACTTCCCTTCCCATTTTAGCCCCTGGTTAGTAATGGGAGTTACATC